>NW_026512153.1:0-122500 GCF_027579735.1 Bombina bombina
TATATGTGTGGGTACAGTAATGAGTATATAAACGGTATATATATGTGTGGGTACAGTTAATGAGTATATAAACGGTTAATAATATGTGTGGGTTACCAGTAAATGAGTATATAAACGATATATAATGTGTGTGTGTACAGTAAATGAGTATATAAACGGTATATAATTGTGTGGGTACAGTAATGAGTATTAAACGGTATAATATGTGTGGGTACAGTAATGAGTATATTAAACGGTATATAATATGTGTGGGTACAGTTAATGAGTATATAAACGGTATATAATATGTGTGGGTACAGTAAATGAGTATATAAACGGTATATAATATGGTCGTGGGTACAGTAACTGAGTATATAAACGGTATATAATATGTGTGGGTACAGTAAATAAGTATATAAACGGTATATAATATGTGTGGGTACAGTAATGAGTATATAAACGGTATATAATATGTGTGGGTTACAGTAATGAGTATATAAACGGTATATAATATGTGTGGCATACAGTAATGAGTTTATAATATGTGTGGGTACAGTAATGAGTATATAAACGGTATATAATATGTGTGGGTACAGTAAATGAGTATATAAACGATATATAATGTGTGTGTGTACAGTAAATGAGTATATAAACGGTATATAATATGTGTGAGTACAGTAATGAGTATATAATATGTGTGGGTACAGTAATGAGTATATAATATGTGTGGGTACAGTAATGAGTATATAATATGTGTGAGTACAGTAAATGAGTTATAATATGTGTGGGTACAGTAATGAGTATATAAACGGTATATAATATGTGTGGGTACAGTAATGAGTATATAATATGTGTGGGTACAGTAATGAGTATATAATATGTGTGAGTACAGTAATGAGTATATAATATGTGTGGGTACAGTAAATGAGTATATAAACGGTATATAATATGTGTGTGTACAGTAAATGAGTATATAAACGGTATGTAATATGTGTGGGTACAGTAAATGAGTATATAAACGGTATATAATATGTGTGTGTACAGTAAATGAGTATATAAACTGTATATAATATGTGTGGGTACAGTAAATGAGTATATAAACGGTATATAATATGTGTGGGTACAGTAAATGAGTATATAAACGGTATATAATATGTGTGGGTACAGTAATGAGTATATAAACGGTATATAATATGTGTGGGTACAGTAATGAGTATATAAACAGTATATAATATATGTGGGTACAGTAAATGAGTATATAAACGGTATATAATATATGTGGGTACAGTAAATGAGTATATAAACGGTATATAATATGTGTGGGTACAGTAAATGAGTATATAAACGGTATATAATATGTGTGGGTACAGTAAATGAGTATATAAACAGTATATAATATGTGTGTGTACAGTAAATGAGTATATAAACTGTATATAATATGTGTGGGTACAGTAAATGAGTATATAAACGGTATATAATATGTGTGGGTACAGTAATTTAGTATATAAACGGTATATAATATGTGTGGGTACCGTAATGAGTATATAAACGGTATATAATATGTGTGGGTACAGTAAATGAGTATATAAACGGTATATAATATGTGTGTGTACAGTAATGAGTATATAAACGGTATATAATATGTGTGGGTACAGTAAATGAGTATATAAACGGTATATAATATGTGTGTGTACAGTAAATGAGTATATAAACGGTATGTAATATGTGTGGGTACAGTAAATGAGTATATAAACGGTATATAATATGTGTGGGTACAGTAATGAGTATATAAACGGTATATAATATGTGTGGATACAGTAAATGAGTATATAAACAGTATATAATATGTGTGTGTACAGTAATGAGTATATAAACGGTATATAATATGTGTGGGTACAGTTAATGAGTATATAAACGGTATATAATATGTGTGGGTACAGTAAATGAGTATATAAACGATATATAATGTGTGTGGGTACAGTAAATGAGTATATAAACGGTATATAATATGTGTGGGTACAGTAATGAGTATATAAACGGTATATAATATGTGTGGGTACAGTTAATGAGTATATAAACGGTATATAATATGTGTGGGTACAGTAAATGAGTATATAAACGATATATAATGTGTGTGTGTACAGTAAATGAGTATATAAACGGTATATAATATGTGTGGGTACAGTAATGAGTATATAAACGGTATATAATATGTGTGGGTACAGTAATGAGTATATAAACGGTATATAATATGTGTGGGTACAGTAATGAGTATATAAACGGTATATAATATGTGTGGGTACAGTAATGAGTATATAAACGGTATATAATATGTGTGTGTACAGTAATGAGTATATAAACGGTATATAATATGTGTGGGTACAGTAAATGAGTATATAAACGGTATATAATATGTGTGGGTACAGTAAATGAGTATATAAACGGTATATAATATGTGTGGGTACAGTAAATGAGTATATAAACGGTATATAATATGTGTGAGTACAGTAATGAGTATATAATATGTGTGGGTACAGTAATGAGTATATAAACGGTATATAATATGTGTGGGTACAGTAAATGAGTATATAAACGGTATATAATATGTGTGTGTACAGTAAATGAGTATATAAACGGTATATAATATGTGTGAGTACAGTAATGAGTATCTAATATGTGTGGGTACAGTAATGAGTATATAATATGTGTGGGTACAGTAATGAGTATATAATATGTGTGAGTACAGTAAATGAGTATATAATATGTGTGGGTACAGTAATGAGTATATAATATGTGTGGGTACAGTAATGAGTATATAATATGTATGAGTACAGTAATGAGTATATAATATGTGTGAGTACAGTAATGAGTATATAATATGTGTGGGTACAGTAAATGAGTATATAAACGGTATATAATATGTGTGTGTACAGTAAATGAGTATATAAACGGTATGTAATATGTGTGGGTACAGTAAATGAGTATATAAACGGTATATAATATGTGTGGGTACAGTAATGAGTATATAAACGGTATATAATATGTGTGGATACAGTAAATGAGTATATAAACAGTATATAATATGTGTGTGTACAGTAATGAGTATATAAACGGTATATAATATGTGTGGGTACAGTTAATGAGTATATAAACGGTATATAATATGTGTGGGTACAGTAAATGAGTATATAAACGATATATAATGTGTGTGTGTACAGTAAATGAGTATATAAACGGTATATAATATGTGTGGGTACAGTAATGAGTATATAAACGGTATATAATATGTGTGGGTACAGTAATGAGTATATAAACGGTATATAATATGTGTGTGTACAGTAATGAGTATATAAACGGTATATAATATGTGTGGGTACAGTAAATGAGTATATAAACGGTATATAATATGTGTGGGTACAGTAAATGAGTATATAAACGATATATAATATGTGTGGGTACAGTAAATGAGTATATAAACGGTATATAATATGTGTGGGTACAGTAAATGAGTATATAAACGGTATATAATATGTGTGAGTACAGTAATGAGTATATAATATGTGTGGGTACAGTAATGAGTATATAAACGGTATATAATATGTGTGGGTACAGTAAATGAGTATATAAACGGTATATAATATGTGTGTGTACAGTAAATGAGTATATAAACGGTATATAATATGTGTGAGTACAGTAATGAGTATATAATATGTGTGGGTACAGTAATGAGTATATAATATGTGTGGGTACAGTAATGAGTATATAATATGTGTGAGTACAGTAAATGAGTATATAATATGTGTGGGTACAGTAATGAGTATATAATATGTGTGGGTACAGTAATGAGTATATAATATGTATGAGTACAGTAATGAGTATATAATATGTGTGAGTACAGTAATGAGTATATAATATGTGTGGGTACAGTAATGAGTATATAATATGTGTGAGTACAGTAATGAGTATATAATATGTGTGAGTACAGTAAATGAGTATATAATATGTGTGGGTACAGTAATGAGTATATAATATGTGTGGGTACAGTAATGAGTATATAATATGTATGAGTACAGTAATGAGTATATAATATGTGTGAGTACAGTAATGAGTATATAATATGTGTGGGTACAGTAATGAGTATATAATATGTGTGGGTACAGTAATGAGTATATAATATGTGTGAGTACAGTAATGAGTATATAATATGTGTGGGTACAGTAATGAGTATATAATATGTGTGTGAGTACAGTAATGAGCATATAATATGTGTGGGTACAGTAATGAGTATATAATATGTGTGTGAGTACAGTAATGAGTATATAATATGTGTGGGTACAGTAATGAGTATATAATATGTGTGAGTACAGTAATGAGTATATAATATGTGTGTGAGTACAGTAATGAGCATATAATATGTGTGAGTACAGTAATGAGTATATAATATGTGTGAGTACAGTAATGAGTATATAATATGTGTGGGTACAGTACTGAGTATATAATATGTGTGGGTACAGTAATGAGTATATAATATGTGTGGGTACAGTAATGAGTATATAATATGTGTGGGTACAGTAAATGAGTATATAATATGTGTGGGTACAGTAATGAGTATATAATATGTGTGGGTACAGTAATGAGTATATAATATGTGTGGGTTTAGTAAATGAGTATATAATATGTGTGAGTACAGTAATGAGTATATAATATGTGTGGGTACAATAATGAGTATATAATATGTGTGAGTACAGTAATGAGTATATAATATGTGTGAGTACAGTAATGAGTATATAATATGTGTGAGTACAGTAATGAGAATATAATATGTGTGAGTACAGTAATGAGTATATAATATGTGTGTGTACAGTAATGAGTATATAATATGTGTGGGTACAGTAAATGAGTATATAATATGTGTGGGTACAGTAATGAGTATATAATATGTGTGGGTACAGTAATGAGTATATAATATGTGTGGGTATAGTAAATGAGTATATAATATGTGTGAGTACAGTAATGAGTATATAATATGTGTGGGTACAATAATGAGTATATAATATGTGTGAGTACAGTAATGAGTATATAATATGTGTGAGTACAGTAATGAGTATATAATATGTGTGAGTACAGTAATGAGTATATAATATGTGTGAGTACAGTAATGAGTATATAATATGTGTGGGTACAGTAATGAGTATATAATATGTGTGGGTACAGTAATGAGTATATAATATGTGTGAGTACAGTAATGAGTATATAATGTGTGTGAGTACAGTAATGAGTATATACTGTGTGTGAGTACAGTAATGAGTATATAATATGTGTGGGTACAGTAATGAGTATATAATATGTGTGGGTACAGTAATGAGTATATAATATGTGTGAGTACAGTAATGAGAATATAATATGTGTGGGTACAGTAATGAGTATATAATATGTGTGAGTACAGTAATGAGAATATAATATGTGTGAGTACAGTAATGAGTATATAATATGTGTGGGTACAGTAATGAGTATATAATATGTGTGAGTACAGTAATGAGTATATAATATGTGTGAGTACAGTAATGAGTATATAATATGTGTGGGTACAGTAATGAGTATATAATATGTGTGGGTACAGTAATGAGTATATAATATGTGTGGTACAGTAATGAGTATATAATATGTGTGGGTACAGTAATGAGTATATAATATGTGTGTGTACAGTAATGAGTATATAATATGTGTGGGTACAGTAATGAGTATATAATATGTGTGTGTACAGTAATGAGTATATAATATGTGTGGGTAAAGTAAATGAGTATATAATATGTGTGTGTACAGTAATGAGTATATAATATGTGTGAGTACAGTAATGAGTATATAATATGTGTGGGTACAGTAATGAGTATATAATATGTGTGAGTACAGTAATGAGTATATAATATGTGTGAGTACAGTAAATGAGTATATAATATGTATGGGTACAGTAATGAGTATATAATATGTATGGGTACAGTAAATGAGTATATAATATGTATGGGTACAGTAATGAGTATATAATATGTATGGGTACAGTAATGAGAATATAATATGTATGGGTACAGTAATGAGTATATAATATGTATGAGTACAGTAATGAGAATATAATATGTATGGGTACAGTAATGAGTATATAATATGTGTGGGTACAGTAATGAGTATATAATATGTATGGGTACAGTAATGAGTATATAATATGTATGGGTACAGTAATGAGTATATAATATGTGTGGGTACAGTAAATGAGTATATAATATGTGTGGGTACAGTAAATGAGTATATAATATGTGTGAGTACAGTAATGAGTATATAATATGTGTGAGTACAGTAATGAGTATATAATATGTGTGGGTACAGTAAATGAGTATATAATATGTATGGGTACAGTAATGAGTATATAATATGTATGGGTACAGTAAATGAGTATATAATATGTGTGAGTACAGTACTGAGTATATAATATGTGTGGGTACAGTAATGAGTATATAATATGTGTGAGTACAGTAATGAGTATATAATATGTGTGGGTACAGTAATGAGTATATAATATGTGTGGGTATAGTAAATGAGTATATAATATGTGTGAGTACAGTAATGAGTATATAATATGTGTGAGTACAGTAATGAGTATATAATATGTGTGTGTACAGTAATGAGTGTATAATATGTGTGGGTACAGTAATGAGTATATAATATGTGTGGGTACAGTAAATGAGTATATAATATGTGTGGGTATAGTAAATGAGTATATAATATGTGTGAGTACAGTAATGAGTATATAATATGTGTGAGTACAGTAATGAGTATATAATATGTGTGGGTACAGTAATGAGTATATAATATGTGTGGTACAGTAATGAGTATATAATATGTGTGAGTACAGTAATGAGTATATAATATGTGTGAGTACAGTAATGAGTATATAATATGTGTGGGTACAGTAATGAGTATATAATATGTGCGAGTACAGTAATGAGTATATAATATGTGTGGGTACAGTAATGAGTATATAATATGTGTGAGTACAGTAATGAGTATATAATATGTGTGAGTACAGTAATGAGTATATAATATGTGTGGGTACAGTAATGAGTATATAATATGTGTGAGTACAGTAATGAGTATATAATATGTGTGAGTACAGTAATGAGTATATAATATGTGTGGGTACAGTAATGAGTATATAATATGTGTGGGTACAGTACTGGGTATATAATATGTGTGAGTACAGTAATGAGTATATAATATGTGTGAGTACAGTAATGAGTATATCATATGTGTGGGTACAGTAATGAGTATATCATATGTGTGGGTACAGTAATGAGTATATAATATGTGTGGGTACAGTAATGAGTATATAAACGGTATATAATATGTGTGGGTACAGTAATGAGTATATCATATGTGTGGGTACAGTAATGAGTATATAATATGTGTGAGTACAGTAATGAGTATATAATATGTGTGGGTACAGTAATGAGTATATAATATGTGTGGGTACAATAATGAGTATATAATATGTGTGGGTACAGTAATGAGTATATAATATGTGTGGTACAGTAATGAGTATATAATATGTGTGGGTACAGTAATGAGTATATAATATGTGTGAGTACAGTAATAAGTATATAATATGTGTGAGTACAGTAATGAGTATATAATATGTGTGAGTACAGTAAATGAGTATATAATATGTGTGAGTACAGTAATGAGTATATAATATGTGTGTGTACAGTAAATGAGTATATAATATGTGTGAGTAAAGTAATTAGTATATAATATGTGTGAGTACAGTAATGAGTATATAATATGTGTGGGTACAGTAATGAGTATATAATATGTGTGAGTACAGTAATGAGTATATAATATGTGTGAGTACAGTAATGAGTATATAATATGTGTGGGTACAGTATAATGAGTATATAATATGTGTGAGTACAGTAATGAGTATATAATATGTGTGAGTACAGTAATAAGTATATAATATGTGTGGGTACAGTAATGAGTATATAATATGTATGAGTACAGTAATGAGTATATAATATGTGTGGGTATAGTAAATGAGTATATAATATGTGTGGTACAGTAATGAGTATATAATATGTGTGGTACAGTAATGAGTATATAATATGTGTGAGTACAGTAATGAGTATATAATATGTGTGGGTACAGTAATGAGTATATAATATGTGTGAGTACAGTAATGAGTATATAATATGTGTGAGTACAGTAATGAGTATATAATATGTGTGTGTACAGTAAATGAGTATATAATATGTGTGGGTACAGTAATGAGTATATAATATGTGTGAGTACAGTAATGAGTATATAATATGTGTGAGTACAGTAATGAGTATATAATATGTGTGAGTACAGTAATGAGTATATAATATGTGTGGGTACAGTAATGAGTATATAATATGTGTGGGTACAGTAATGAGTATATAATATGTGTGGTACAGTAATGAGTATATAATATGTGTGAGTACAGTAATGAGTATATAATATGTGTGGGTACAGTAATGAGTATATAATATGTGTGGGTACAGTAATGAGTATATAATATGTGTGAGTACAGTAATGAGTATATAATATGTGTGGGTACAGTAATGAGTATATAATATGTGTGGGTACAGTAATGAGTATATAATATGTGTGGTACAGTAATGAGTATATAATATGTGTGAGTACAGTAATGAGTATATAATATGTATGGGTACAGTAATGAGTATATAATATGTATGGGTACAGTAATGAGTATATAATATGTGTGGGTACAGTAATGAGTATATAATATGTATGGGTACAGTAATGAGTATATAATATGTGTGAGTACAGTAATGAGTATATAATATGTGTGGGTACAGTAATGAGTATATAATATGTGTGGGTACAGTAAATGAGTAAGAGGAAAATTACAGCTAAACACAAACACCACAAAATATGTAAAAATAGCCTTGGTCCTTAAGGGTAAGAAAATGTAACAATGGTCTGGTCATTAAGGGGTTAATGTTCATTCACAGTGGTTACCTTATAAATCACAATCTGCATAAAACACTGTGAATGAACATTAAGAGCAAGAAAGCTACAAAATGTTTCGTTTTCATAATCATTGTCACAGTCTATAGCTTGTTTGTTACATTAAAGTTGATAAAAAAAAAAAAAAAGCTTAGAGTGGAGGTCACATGTTTCCTGTCTAGAGTGGAGCTCCACTCTGCAGTTGGACCCTTCTCGTATGATGTGACAATTACCTTTCTCTGGTGTTCCCTTACTATCTGCATTGCTGCCAGAATGTATCATGGCTGACGGAGCACTTCCTGTCTGCCCTGTATGATGTGACAATGACCTTTCTCTGGTGTTCCCTTACTATCTGCATTGCTGCCAGAATGTATCATGGCTGATGGAGCACTTCCTGTCTGCCCTGTATGATGTGATAATTGCCTTTCTCTGGTGTTCCCTTACTATCTGCATTGCTGCCAGAATGTATCATAGCCGATGGAGCACTTCCTGTCTGCTCTGTACAAGATGGCTGCTAGAGTACTTCCTTGCTAATGTATTATTTAAACTACACTGAGATGGGCTTTCCTCATGCTGCTGATATCCTGAGCTCCTGCATTTCTGGTATTGACCCTGGTTTGCTGGAAGCTGCATAGCTGTAACCTGGTAATGACCTTTTGTTTGTCCTGAGCCTGAGTATTGCACTGCCCTGTACTCTGCCTTATAACTAAAGGGGCAGTAAAGGGGATGTACTAAAAGGAATGACAAGGGTGAATGACATAATGGAATGCCCATAGACTATAATAGGATTACATTTAAAAGTGTTGAAGCAACAAAACTATGATACATATCAACTAGATATTTACCAGTTATGTTCCCCAGGTACAGTAGCATATTCTGAAAGTGAGATTACTTCAGATTATAGCTGCTTTCTATGGAATGACAAGGGTGAATGACAAAATGGAATGCCCATAGACTTTAATGGGATGTAAAATTAAAAGTGTTGAAGCAACAAAACTATGATACATATCAACTAGATATTTACCAGATATGCTCCCCAGGTACAGTAGCATATTCTGAAAGTGAGATTACTTCAGATTATAGCTACTTTCTATGGAATGACAAGGGTGAATGACAAAATGGAATGCCCATAGACTATAATGGGATTACATTTAAAAGTGCTATAGAAACTAAACTATGATACATATCAACTAGATATTTACCAGATATGTTCCCCAGGTACAGAAGCATATTCTGAAATTGAGATTACATCAGATTATAGCTGTTTTCTATGGAATGACAAGGGTGAATGACAAAATGGAATGCCCATAGACTATAATGGGATGTAAATTTAAAAGTGCTATAGAAACTAAACTATGAGACATATCAACTAGATATTTACCAGTTATGTTCCCCAGGTACAGTAGCATATTCTGAAAGTGAGATTACTTCAGATTATAGCTGCTTTCTATGGAATGACAAGGGTGAATGACAAAATGGAATGCCCATAGACTTTAATGGGATGTAAAATTAAAAGTGTTGAAGCAACAAAACTATGATACATATCAACTAGATATTTACCAGATATGTTCCCCAGGTACAGTAGCATATTCTGAAAGTGAGATTACTTCAGATTATAGCTACTTTCTATGGAATGACAAGGGTGAATGACAAAATGGAATGCCCATAGACTTTAATGGGATGTAAAATTAAAAGTGTTGAAGCAACAAAACTATGATACATATCAACTAGATATTTACCAGATATGTTCCCCATGTACAGTAGCATATTCTGAAAGTGAGATTACTTCAGATTATAGCTACTTTCTATGGAATGACAAGGGTGAATGACAAAATGGAATGCCCATAGACTATAATGGGATGTAAATTTAAAAGTGCTATAGAAACTAAACTATGAGACATATCAACTAGATATTTACCAGTTATGTTCCCCAGGTACAGTAGCATATTCTGAAAGTGAGATTACTTCAGATTATAGCTGCTTTCTATGGAATGACAAGGGTGAATGACAAAATGGAATGCCCATAGACTTTAATGGGATGTAAAATTAAAAGTGTTGAAGCAACAAAACTATGATACATATCAACTAGATATTTACCAGATATGCTCCCCAGGTACAGTAGCATATTCTGAAAGTGAGATTACTTCAGATTATAGCTACTTTCTATGGAATGACAAGGGTGAATGACAAAATGGAATGCCCATAGACTATAATGGGATGTAAATTTAAAAGTGCTATAGAAACTAAACTATGAGACATATCAACTAGATATTTACCAGTTATGTTCCCCAGGTACAGTAGCATATTCTGAAAGTGAGATTACTTCAGATTATAGCTGCTTTCTATGGAATGACAAGGGTGAATGACAAAATGGAATGCCCATAGACTTTAATGGGATGTAAAATTAAAAGTGTTGAAGCAACAAAACTATGATACATATCAACTAGATATTTACCAGATATGTTCCCCAGGTACAGTAGCATATTCTGAAAGTGAGATTACTTCAGATTATAGCTACTTTCTATGGAATGACAAGGGTGAATGACAAAATGGAATGCCCATAGACTTTAATGGGATGTAAAATTAAAAGTGTTGAAGCAACAAAACTATGATACATATCAACTAGATATTTACCAGATATGTTCCCCATGTACAGTAGCATATTCTGAAAGTGAGATTACTTCAGATTATAGCTACTTTCTATGGAATGACAAGGGTGAATGACAAAATGGAATGCCCATAGACTTTAATGGGATGTAAAATTAAAAGTGTTGAAGCAACAAAACTATGATACATATCAACTAGATATTTACCAGATATGTTCCCCAGGTACAGTAGCATAATCTGAAATTGAGATTACATCAGATTATAGCTGCTTTCTATGGAATGACAAGGGTGAATGACAAAATGGAATGCCCATAGACTATAATGGGATTACATTTAAAAGTGCTATAGAAACTAAACTATGAGACATATCAACTAGATATTTACCAGATATGTTCCCCAGGTACAGTAGCATATTCTGAAAGTGAGATTACTTCAGATTATAGCTGCTTTCTATGGAATGACAAGGGTGAATGACAAAATGGAATGCCCATAGACTTTAATGGGATGTAAAATTAAAAGTGTTGAAGCAACAAAACTATGATACATATCAACTAGATATTTACCAGATATGTTCCCCATGTACAGTAGCATATTCTGAAATTGAGATTACATCAGATTATAGCTGCTTTCTATGGAATGACAAGGGTGAATGACAAAATGGAATGCCCATATACTATAATGGGATTACATTTAAAAGTGCTATAGAAACTAAACTATGATACATATCAAATAGATATTTACCAGTTATGTTCCCCAGGTACAGTAGCATATTCTGAAAGTGAGATTACTTCAGATTATAGCTGCTTTCTATGGAATGACAAGGGTGAATGACAAAATGGAATGCCCATAGACTTTAATGGGATGTAAAATTAAAAGTGTTGAAGCAACAAAACTATGATACATATCAACTAGATATTTACCAGATATGTTCCCCATGTACAGTAGCATATTCTGAAATTGAGATTACATCAGATTATAGCTGCTTTCTATGGAATGACAAGGGTGAATGACAAAATGGAATGCCCATAGACTATAATGGGATTACATTTAAAAGTGCTATAGAAACTAAACTATGATACATATCAAATAGATATTTACCAGATATGTTCCCCATGTACAGTAGCATATTCTGAAAGTGAGATAACGTGAGATTATTGCGGCTTTCTATGAAATGACAAGTGTGAATGACTACATGGAATGCCCCTAGTTTTTAATAGGATGCAATGTTTCAAATGCTATAGCAGCAAAACTATGACACATATTACATAGATATTATTATTTATTATTATTATCGGTTATTTGTAGAGCGCCAACAGATTCCGCAGCGCTATTAACAAAGACGGAGTACAACAAAACCATTATAGGGATCAAATGGGTAGAGGGCCCTGCCAAGAGTTTCACTGTTGAAGTCATCTCTTGAGAAGGTGATCAACAAACAGCTGGACTCTTATGCTTACATGCTAAGGGAGTTAAGGGGATAGCAATGGAGGAGAGGAACTGGTATAAAGAAAGGTTAGCGTAGGTCATATGCATCCCTGAACAGTAGAGTCTTTAGGGAGCACTTGAAGCTCTTAAAACTAGAAGAGAGTCTTGTGGAGCGAGGCAGAGAGTTCCACAAGATGGGAGCCAGTCTGGAGAAGTCCTGTAAACGGGAGTGTGATGAGGTGACAAGAGAGGAGGAGAGTAGGAGGTCGTGAGCAGAGCGAAGGGGATGGAGGGAGAGTATTTGGAGACAAGGTCTGAGATATAGGGGGGAGCAGTGCAGTTGATAGCTTTGTATGTCAGAGTGAGAATTTTGTGTTTAATCCTGGAGGCAAGAGGAAGTCAGTGATGGGATTGGCAGAGAGGTGAAGTAGATGAAGAGCGATGTGTAAGGAAGATGAGCCTGGCTGAGGCATTCATTATGGATTTCAAAAAGAGTTAGGCGGCAGCTAGGGAGACCAGAGAGGACAGAATTGCAGTAGTCGAGGCGGGAAAGGATGAGAGAGTGGATTAAAATCTTGGTTGTGTCTTGTGTAAGGAAATGTCTAATTTTAGAGATGTTTTTAAGGTTGGGGCGGCAGGATTTAGCCAATGACTGAATGTGAGTAGTGAAAGAAAGATCGGAGTCAAGTGCGACCACAAGACAGCAGGCATGCAGGGTAGGTGTCTTATCGTATTGTTTCTCCACTGCACTGTTATCCTTGTACCCATGGGCAGCACTGCGGAATCTGTCAGCGCTTTATAAATAAAGAATAATAATAATAATAGGGGTAATGATGGAGCTGTCAACAGTTAGAGAGATTAGGGGTGGAGATTTTGGAAGAAGGGGTGAAAATAAGGACCCCGGTTTTGGAGGGATTTAGTTTGAGGTAGTGAGAGGACTTCGGGTTAGCAAGGAAAGAGATAGGTCTGGTGCAGAGAAGTAGATTTGGGTGTCGTCGGCATACAAATGATATTGGAACCCGTGGGACTTGGGGAACCTAATGATGACGTGTAGATTGAGAAGAGAAGGGGACCGAGGATGGAGCCTTGCAGTACACCAACAGAAAGTGGGCAGAGGAAGCCCCAGAGAAGGCGACAATAAAGTTACGGTTAGACAGGTAGGAAGAGAACTACGAGAGGGCTGTGTCACAAATGCTGAAGGATTCGAAGGTTTGGAGCAAAAGAGGGTGGACAAAAGCTACGGACAGATCAAGGAGGATAAGCAAAGAGAAGTGGCCTTTTGATTTTGCAGTAAATAGGTCGATGGTAACCTTAACGATTGCTGTAACAATTGTTTGATTGCTCTGTGGAGTGATGGGGACGAAATCCAGATTGCAGTGGGTCAAGGAGGGAGTTTAATGTAAAGAAATGGGATAGGTGTGCATATACTAGCTTTTCGAGAAGCTTTGAGAGAAGATGGAGTAGGGAAATAGGGCATTAGTTGGATGGGGAGGTTGGATCGAGAGAAGGTTTTCTGAGGAGAGGTGTGACCAGTGCATGTTTCAGAGATGAGGTAAATATACCGAGTGAGAGGTTGAAAATGTGTGTTAGTATAGGGGTAAGGGTAGAAGAGAGGGAGCGGAGTAGCTGTGAGGGGATAGGGTCGATAGGGTCAAGGGGACAGGTAGTGAGATGAGAGCACAGTTTAAGTGCAGAGACTTCTTCCTCAGTTACAGGGGAGAAAGAGCTACATTTATGGCTATGTAGGTTGTGGTTGATTGCAAGCATTTGAGGAGGTGAGAGAATGGAAGTATGTTGAGAGCTGATTTAGTTTCTAATGGAGTTGATTTGCTATTGAAGTAGCTGGTAAATTCTTGAGCTGACAGAGAAGTTGTGTTAGGAGGTGGGGGTGGGCGGAGAAGAGTATTGAATGTGGAGAACAGACATTTTGGGTTTGAAGAAAGTAAAGATAAGAGTAGAGAAGTAATGTTGCTTATAGTGATTTATGGCAGAATAGTAGGAGTTCAAGATGAACTTGTAGTGAGCTGAACTCTGAGATTTTCTCCAGTGCCACTTAGCAGTATGGGAACATCTGCATAGGTACCGTGTCAAAGGAGTATGTCAGGGCTGAGGATGAGTGTGTGATTTCCAGCTATGGTAAGAGAGATTGTCAAGGACCGATGTAAGGATGGAATTATAGTGGCAGATTGATCAAGGCAGGAAAAGGAGGAGATGGATGAGAGGAGAGGTTTGAGGGAATTAACAGGCTGTTGCTGATCTAAGACATAATGCTTCTGTGAAGTTTGGTGTGAGGAGTAGACGGAGGGAGAGTTGTAGGGAGGGAGGTGATGTTGCAAGTGAGGAGATGGTGGTCAGTCAAGGGAGTGACCACCTTTATGAGTGGGAGAGTCAGTCCATTGTGACAAAAAAGAATGAGGGCAGGGGTGTCTGAGGAAATAAGGTAACCAGGCAGCCAAGTGATCTAGAAATTGAGTTGAGTAGCCAGAGGGTCGGTATATGACTGCAACACGTATAGAGAGAATAAGCAAATAATGTGGTTTTCGAATGAGGAAAATGTGAGGGAAGAGATTGATTGAATTTGTTGAAAGGTGCAACGAGGGGAAAGTAAAATACCTACACTACCTCCTTGTCTATTACCAGACCTAGAAGTGTGGCTGAAGTGGAGACACCCATGTTACAGAGCAGCAGTGGATGCTGTGTCTAAGGGAGAGAGCCAGGTTTCTGTTAAAGCCAGAAGGTTGAGGGAGCGGGAGATAAAGAGGTCATGGATAGAAGTGAAAACACAAAAGAAGCAGGGTAAGTAGCACTCTTAATTAATCAATCAAGAAATACAGGTGCATCCTAGAATAATAAATATCTAACAACGTGAACAAGAGAGTAGAAACCTAAAATACAGGTTACTAAAAGTCTAGGCAAAAGAGAGCACAGCTGTATATAATAAAGAGGAGACTAAAGCGAATTCTTGAAAAACAAATAAATTTAATAAGGTTATACTATACAAATGCATACATCCAAACATACATATCACATACATACAGGGGTATAAGGGATGCATAAAAATGTCAAAAGGGCCGTGAGGGGACTTGTGCACCAGTGTGCAAAAATAGGCAAATGTTCATCACTTTGATGCATGTATAGGTAGCATATAATTGTAATCCAAAGTATAGTGCGTGTCCCTAGAAATGCACGGACCAGGTGGATACAGTCTTACCCCTTCGTGTCTAAATGCAAGTAGTAGCATGAGGTCATCAGGAGTCAAAGGGAGCTTGACCTCGCCGCGTCTTTATCACAGGCATGTGTAAAGTGCAAATAGATAACAGTTCATAAGAATACCTGTCTTTTTCACGCGGTTGCTCTACCCTGAATCGTAGCTCCTGAGACACTGGATCTTCCAGATGAGACAAGGGGTAGACCACAGTCAGGCAAAAAGGTCCTCTGACAGAGTGCTGCAAACCGACGAGTCTTAGAGCTCGTTTCACTCCTTTCAATACAGCAGCATGGAGCTTCTTCCGGGTGCTGACGTCACGTCAGTGGCTGTGCTGATTTATGCGAATTTGGCCGCACAGGGAGTGGAAGTCATTGGCAGAGAGATCTGTCATTCAAGACGGCTTTGATACTTTATAGCAACATTTTGCTTTCTTATAGATCAGAACAGCAAAGGGTTATTTACAGGGATACATTTGTGTTCAAACGCTCATACTTACATACTTGCATTCGATACATTAGAAAATTATGTTATACATCTAATCTGTTATGTTACTAGTATGTGTGTATGTTTAGGTTGCATTGTGAAGATTGTGTTTTTTTATATTATTTAATATTGCAATTACGCCATTATATTCAATTCATAATTTTGATACTACCAAAGACTATGTAGTTACACATAGAGTAATGTGCATATATCCGCAGAGGATTAAATTAAAAATGAAGCAAACTCTAATTTTTCATTGAGGCCATGAGGTGCTAAGGTATTAAGTTTATATATCCATTTTGTTTCTTTGCGTAGAAGGATATTATCAATATCCCCACCGCGCATGCTAAGTTTCACAGATTCAATTCCAATGAAATATAAATCATCAGTTTTAGATTCATGGAATTGTGCGTAGTGTCTTGCCACAGGGCTGTCAATATTACATTCCTTAATATCGTCCCTATGTTCAGAAATTCGAGAACGGAGTTCTCTGAAAGTTTTACCAACGTAAAAACTTTTACAGGAGCAGTAAAGTAAATATATTACTCCTTTTGTAGAGCAATTGATAAAGGAGTTGATTTTGTATATATGCCCTGTATTTGTATCAAAGGTTTTGCTTCTCTGCATATATTGACAGCAGACACAGTGGCCACATGGGGTGCTGCCTACAATTTTCTGTGCATTTTGTTCCAACCAATTATATGTTGGGACTTTATTGAATTCACTTTTAACCAAAATGTCTTTTAAATTACTGCAACGCCTTGCAGTCATCTGTGGATAATCTCCTACATATTGGTGAAGTGTTGTGTCATTAGTTAGTAAATGCCAATTTCTATTCAGAGTGTCTTTTACTTTGCTCCAATGGGCATTATATTTAGTGATGAACCTGATCTTATTTTCATCATTTGTGTCATCCCTGTTTTTACATTTATATAACAGGTCTTTTCTTTGGTGTTGGGAGGCTCTATAGAGAGCTCTCTTAATACACCTTATGGAATAGCCTCTATCATGGAATCGGGTCGCCATCTCTTTTGCTTGTATTTTAAATGTTTTATCATCAGAACATATTCTGCGAAGTCGCAGAAATTGTCCATAGGGGATGCCTTTTTTCAAATTTGTGGGGTGGTGGCTCGACCCCAGGAGGAGGCTATTTGTTGCCGTTGTTTTCCGAAAGACTTCTGTCTCAATTTTCCCTTCTTTTTTTCTAATTTTCAAATCCAAAAAATCAATTGAGTTTAAGTCATGATTACAGGTAAGAAAAATGTTACGGTCATTACAGTTCAGAAGAGAAATGAATTTCATCAATTCATCCTCAGTGCCATCCCATAATAGCAAAATATCATCAACATATCTGATCCAGAGGGCCACATGTGCATCAACCACATCGGAGTGGTCACCAAATACAATTTGGTTCTCCCAGCCACCAAGATGTAAACAGGCGTAGGTTGGTGCACATGTGGCCCCCATGGCAGTACCTTGTCTTTGTTTGTAGCACTTTGCATCAAAGATGAAGATATTATTGTCCAACACAAATTTTAATAAATCAATTACAAATTTGGTATGTTTTTTATAACCAAGACCCCTTGTATTAAGAAATTCCTCACATGTTTTAAGGCCAACATCATGCGGGATAGAGGAATATAGGGATTCAACGTCCAGGGACACTAAAATAGTGTCTTCCTGAATGTTGATCCCATCAAGTTTTTTTATTACATCTGTTGAGTCTTGTACAAAAGTACGAAGATCATTAACAAATGGCTGCAAAAATCGATCCACATATTTGCTAATTCCTTCCGTAGGACCTCCTATCCCTGATATTATGGGACGTCCCGGAGGGTTAGTGAGGGATTTGTGAAGTTTGGGGGTCCAGTAAAATACTGGTATTTTAGGTTTATGGTTGTATAGAAAGCTAAACTCCTGACTAGTAATTAAATTATTTCTTCGAGCATCATTTAGCATGAAAAGTAATTCGTTATGGGATTTGTGAAATTCATCAATAGAGGATTTTGAATATTGTTTAGGATCTGATAACTGTCTCATGGCCTCTTTAATATAACGGTCCTGATTAAGAATAACAATATTGCCGCCCTTGTCGGCCGGCTTTATGATAAGTTCAGGGTGTCTAGTAAGCTCATTCAGGGCTTTACGTTCCCGTTTAGTAAGATTATCGTTAACAATGCCTGTACTTTCGATTTTCATTAGATCAGCCGTAACGTTTTGTACAAAAACGGAAATATTGGGGATAGAGGAAAAAGAGGGCATGTAAGTAGATTTTTTCTTAAAGTTAGTTTTAGGGTATATATCAATGATTTCATTACTTTGTTCAGAGAACAAAGTTTCTAGATTATGGAGTGCCTCTGTTTCTTGTCTACAAGACAAATCTATCTGAGTTTTAGGCGTCATAATCTTTTTTAATGCTAACTTCCTTGCAAAAAGATGTAAGTCTTTAGTGACCTCGAATAGGTCTAAGCTGTTAGTAGGACAAAAACTAAGGCCCTTTTCTAGTACCTTAATATGTTCACAATTTAGCGGGAAGGAGGAAAGGTTGACTATACCCATTTTTTGTGAGCGTGGATAGGGGCCTAATAGAGATTTACTTTCTACTAGTTGTACCTCAGACGGTTTCTTGTCATCATATATTGACTTTGATGTCGTCTGTTCTCTCTCCCTCTCATTCCTCTCCTTTCCTGAGGCCTCCCCGTGCCTCTTCTTCCCTCCTCGTCTGGTCCTACCCCTAAAGGGTGTACCTGTGAGGTATTCTCATTATTGTTTTTGTTTTCCCCATCAGAATCCATATCGGAATTATCAGTACCTGAATCATAGTAGTTTCGAGAATTAATGTGATTTCTATAGATATAGATTTTATTTTTTCTATAGTCTTCCTGGTCTCTTATTAATTTCCTTCTTTTGCGTGATTTTATTTCGCTTTGTAGTTTCTCAATAAGTTTTTGTGTTTCTTTATTTAATTTGTCAAATGATGAATCATTTTCAAATTTATGTAAACATTCATAGATATCATCTACGTCTGTCTTGCATTTCTCAAGTTTCTTAGCATCTTCTTCTATTATTAGTGCAATGAGATCCAATGAACATTTGGTTAATATTTCATTCCACTTAATTATGAAGTCATTATCTGCATCTAAACCTCTCAGATTAATGCCTGGATCTAAACGTATCCTAAGGCCTCTTGGAATTATTTCCATTTTTAAATAATTACTGAGGCTTTGGTGTTCCCATTTAATTTTAATCTGTTTGGTTAGTCTTTTTTTATAAAGCTTAAATGCAGAAATAACGTCATGAATAGCATCATCCTCTGCTTCTATCTGCACATCTCCTACTAGTGTAAATGCTTCATTGATATCAGTGGACCAACGTTCCTCTGATAGTTTAAATGCCATGTCTAAGTGTAGTATCAAAAGTAACCGAATATGAAAAGCTGCAAGAATCGCAAAATAAATTGTTATAATACGAATATATTTAAGATGAGTTTTAAGGTTTTTATTAATAGTTAATTAACTTTTTTAATTTCAACAAGGTGCATACTCAGAAACTCCAGGGTAAAGGGATTACTCTTAAATGGAGCTAGAAAATTGTAAAACACAAAAGAAGCAGGGTAAGTAGCACTCTTAATTAATCAATCAAGAAATACAGGTGCATCCTAGAATAATAAATATCTAACAACGTGAACAAGAGAGTAGAAACCTAAAATACAGGTTACTAAAAGTCTAGGCAAAAGAGAGCACAGCTGTATATAATAAAGAGGAGACTAAAGCGAATTCTTGAAATACAAATAAATTTAATAAGGTTATACTATACAAATGCATACATCCAAACATACATATCACATACATACAGGGGTATAAGGGATGCATAAAAATGTCAAAAGGGCCGTGAGGGGACTGGTGCACCAGTGTGCAAAAATAGGCAAATGTTCATCACTTTGATGCATGTATAGGTAGCATATAATTGTAATCCAAAGTATAGTGCGTGTCCCTAGAAATGCACGGACCAGGTGGATACAGTCTTACCCCTTCGTGTCTAAATGCAAGTAGTAGCATGAGGTCATCAGGAGTCAAAGGGAGCTTGACCTCGCCGCGTCTTTATCACAGGCATGTGTAAAGTGCAAATAGATAACAGTTCATAAGAATACCTGTCTTTTTCACGCGGTTGCTCTACCCTGAATCGTAGCTCCTGAGACACTGGATCTTCCAGATGAGACAAGGGGTAGACCACAGTCAGGCAAAAAGGTCCTCTGACAGAGTGCTGCAAACCGACGAGTCTTAGAGCTCGTTTCACTCCTTTCAATACAGCAGCATGGAGCTTCTTCCGGGTGCTGACGTCACGTCAGTGGCTGTGCTGATTTATGCGAATTTGGCCGCACAGGGAGTGGAAGTCATTGGCAGAGAGATCTGTCATTCAAGACGGCTTTGATACTTTATAGCAACATTTTGCTTTCTTATAGATCAGAACAGCAACCTGTAATCATGACTTAAACTCAATTGATTTTTTGGATTTGAAAATTAGCAAAAAAGAAGGGAAAATTGAGACAGAAGTCTTTCGGAAAACAACGGCAACAAATAGCCTCCTCCTGGGGTCGAGCCACCACCCCACAAATTTGAAAAAAGGCATCCCCTATGGACAATTTCTGCGACTTCGCAGAATATGTTCTGATGATAAAACATTTAAAATACAAGCAAAAGAGATGGCGACCCGATTCCATGATAGAGGCTATTCCATAAGGTGTATTAAGAGAGCTCTCTATAGAGCCTCCCAACACCAAAGAAAAGACCTGTTATATAAATGTAAAAACAGGGATGACACAAATGATGAAAATAAGATCAGGTTCATCACTAAATATAATGCCCATTGGAGCAAAGTAAAAGACACTCTGAATAGAAATTGGCATTTACTAACTAATGACACAACACTTCACCAATATGTAGGAGATTATCCACAGATGACTGCAAGGCGTTGCAGTAATTTAAAAGACATTTTGGTTAAAAGTGAATTCAATAAAGTCCCAACATATAATTGGTTGGAACAAAATGCACAGAAAATTGTAGGCAGCACCCCATGTGGCCACTGTGTCTGCTGTCAATATATGCAGAGAAGCAAAACCTTTGATACAAATACAGGGCATATATACAAAATCAACTCCTTTATCAATTGCTCTACAAAAGGAGTAATATATTTACTTTACTGCTCCTGTAAAAGTTTTTACGTTGGTAAAACTTTCAGAGAACTCCGTTCTCGAATTTCTGAACATAGGGACGATATTAAGGAATGTAATATTGACAGCCCTGTGGCAAGACACTACGCACAATTCCATGAATCTAAAACTGATGATTTATATTTCATTGGAATTGAATCTGTGAAACTTAGCATGCGCGGTGGGGATATTGATAATATCCTTCTACGCAAAGAAACAAAATGGATATATAAACTTAATACCTTAGCACCTCATGGCCTCAATGAAAAATTAGAGTTTGCTTCATTTTTAATTTAATCCTCTGCGGATATATGCACATTACTCTATGTGTAACTACATAGTCTTTGGTAGTATCAAAATTATGAATTGAATATAATGGCGTAATTGCAATATTAAATAATATAAAAAAACACAATCTTCACAATGCAACCTAAACATACACACATACTAGTAACATAACAGATTAGATGTATAACATAATTTTCTAATGTATCGAATGCAAGTATGTAAGTATGAGTGTTTGAACACAAATGTATCCCTGTAAATAACCCTTTGCTGTTCTGATCTATAAGAAAGCAAAATGTTGCTATAAAGTATCAAAGCCGTCTTGAATGACAGATCTCTCTGCCAATGACTTCCACTCCCTGTGCGGTCAAATTCGCATAAATCAGCACAGCCACTGACGTGACGTCAGCACCCGGAAGAAGCTCCATGCTGCTGTATTGAAAGGAGTGAAACGAGCTCTAAGACTCGTCGGTTTGCAGCACTCTGTCAGAGGACCTTTTTGCCTGACTGTGGTCTACCCCTTGTCTCATCTGGAAGATCCAGTGTCTCAGGAGCTACGATTCAGGGTAGAGCAACCGCGTGAAAAAGACAGGTATTCTTATGAACTGTTATCTATTTGCACTTTACACATGCCTGTGATAAAGACGCGGCGAGGTCAAGCTCCCTTTGACTCCTGATGACCTCATGCTACTACTTGCATTTAGACACGAAGGGGTAAGACTGTATCCACCTGGTCCGTGCATTTCTAGGGACACGCACTATACTTTGGATTACAATTATATGCTACCTATACATGCATCAAAGTGATGAACATTTGCCTATTTTTGCACACTGGTGCACCAGTCCCCTCACGGCCCTTTTGACATTTTTATGCATCCCTTATACCCCTGTATGTATGTGATATGTATGTTTGGATGTATGCATTTGTATAGTATAACCTTATTAAATTTATTTGTATTTCAAGAATTCGCTTTAGTCTCCTCTTTATTATATACAGCTGTGCTCTCTTTTGCCTAGACTTTTAGTAACCTGTATTTTAGGTTTCTACTCTCTTGTTCACGTTGTTAGATATTTATTATTCTAGGATGCACCTGTATTTCTTGATTGATTAATTAAGAGTGCTACTTACCCTGCTTCTTTTGTGTTTTACAATTTTCTAGCTCCATTTAAGAGTAATCCCTTTACCCTGGAGTTTCTGAGTATGCACCTTGTTGAAATTAAAAAAGTTAATTAACTATTAATAAAAACCTTAAAACTCATCTTAAATATATTCGTATTATAACAATTTATTTTGCGATTCTTGCAGCTTTTCATATTCGGTTACTTTTGATACTACACTTAGACATGGCATTTAAACTATCAGAGGAACGTTGGTCCACTGATATCAATGAAGCATTTACACTAGTAGGAGATGTGCAGATAGAAGCAGAGGATGATGCTATTCATGACGTTATTTCTGCATTTAAGCTTTATAAAAAAAGACTAACCAAACAGATTAAAATTAAATGGGAACACCAAAGCCTCAGTAATTATTTAAAAATGGAAATAATTCCAAGAGGCCTTAGGATACGTTTAGATCCAGGCATTAATCTGAGAGGTTTAGATGCAGATAATGACTTCATAATTAAGTGGAATGAAATATTAACCAAATGTTCATTGGATCTCATTGCACTAATAATAGAAGAAGATGCTAAGAAACTTGAGAAATGCAAGACAGACGTAGATGATATCTATGAATGTTTACATAAATTTGAAAATGATTCATCATTTGACAAATTAAATAAAGAAACACAAAAACTTATTGAGAAACTACAAAGCGAAATAAAATCACGCAAGTGAAGGAAATTAATAAGAGACCAGGAAGACTATAGAAAAAATAAAATCTATATCTATAGAAATCACATTAATTCTCGAAACTACTATGATTCAGGTACTGATAATTCCGATATGGATTCTGATGGGGAAAACAAAAACAATAATGAGAATACCTCACAGGTACACCCTTTAGGGGTAGGACCAGACGAGGAGGGAAGAAGAGGCACGGGGAGGCCTCAGGAAAGGAGAGGAATGAGAGGGAGAGAGAACAGACGACATCAAAGTCAATATATGATGACAAGAAACCGTCTGAGGTACAACTAGTAGAAAGTAAATCTCTATTAGGCCCCTATCCACGCTCACAAAAAATGGGTATAGTCAACCTTTCCTCCTTCCCGCTAAATTGTGAACATATTAAGGTACTAGAAAAGGGCCTTAGTTTTTGTCCTACTAACAGCTTAGACCTATTCGAGGTCACTAAAGACTTACATCTTTTTGCAAGGAAGTTAGCATTAAAAAAGATTATGACGCCTAAAACTCAGATAGATTTGTCTTGTAGACAAGAAACAGAGGCACTCCATAATCTAGAAACTTTGTTCTCTGAACAAAGTAATGAAATCATTGATATATACCCTAAAACTAACTTTAAGAAAAAATCTACTTACATGCCCTCTTTTTCCTCTATCCCCAATATTTCCGTTTTTGTACAAAACGTTACGGCTGATCTAATGAAAATCGAAAGTACAGGCATTGTTAACGATAATCTTACTAAACGGGAACGTAAAGCCCTGAATGAGCTTACTAGACACCCTGAACTTATCATAAAGCCGGCCGACAAGGGCGGCAATATTGTTATTCTTAATCAGGACCGTTATATTAAAGAGGCCATGAGACAGTTATCAGATCCTAAACAATATTCAAAATCCTCTATTGATGAATTTCACAAATCCCATAACGAATTACTTTTCATGCTAAATGATGCTCGAAGAAATAATTTAATTACTAGTCAGGAGTTTAGCTTTCTATACAACCATAAACCTAAAATACCAGTATTTTACTGGACCCCCAAACTTCACAAATCCCTCACTAACCCTCCGGGACGTCCCATAATATCAGGGATAGGAGGTCCTACGGAAGGAATTAGCAAATATGTGGATCGATTTTTGCAGCCATTTGTTAATGATCTTCGTACTTTTGTACAAGACTCAACAGATGTAATAAAAA
Source organism: Bombina bombina (assembly GCF_027579735.1). Lineage (NCBI taxonomy): Eukaryota > Metazoa > Chordata > Amphibia > Anura > Bombinatoridae > Bombina > Bombina bombina. Next base: position 25,275 of record NW_026512153.1, read on the forward strand.
AACTTGATGGGATCAACATTCAGGAAGACACTATTTTAGTGTCCCTGGACGTTGAATCCCTATATTCCTCTATCCCGCATGATGTTGGCCTTAAAACATGTGAGGAATTTCTTAATACAAGGGGTCTTGGTTATAAAAAACATACCAAATTTGTAATTGATTTATTAAAATTTGTGTTGGACAATAATATCTTCATCTTTGATGCAAAGTGCTACAAACAAAGACAAGGTACTGCCATGGGGGCCACATGTGCACCAACCTACGCCTGTTTACATCTTGGTGGCTGGGAGAACCAAATTGTATTTGGTGACCACTCCGATGTGGTTGATGCACATGTGGCCCTCTGGATCAGATATGTTGATGATATTTTGCTATTATGGGATGGCACTGAGGATGAATTGATGAAATTCATTTCTCTTCTGAACTGTAATGACCGTAACATTTTTCTTACCTGTAATCATGACTTAAACTCAATTGATTTTTTGGATTTGAAAATTAGCAAAAAAGAAGGGAAAATTGAGACAGAAGTCTTTCGGAAAACAACGGCAACAAATAGCCTCCTCCTGGGGTCGAGCCACCACCCCACAAATTTGAAAAAAGGCATCCCCTATGGACAATTTCTGCGACTTCGCAGAATATGTTCTGATGATAAAACATTTAAAATACAAGCAAAAGAGATGGCGACCCGATTCCATGATAGAGGCTATTCCATAAGGTGTATTAAGAGAGCTCTCTATAGAGCCTCCCAACACCAAAGAAAAGACCTGTTATATAAATGTAAAAACAGGGATGACACAAATGATGAAAATAAGATCAGGTTCATCACTAAATATAATGCCCATTGGAGCAAAGTAAAAGACACTCTGAATAGAAATTGGCATTTACTAACTAATGACACAACACTTCACCAATATGTAGGAGATTATCCACAGATGACTGCAAGGCGTTGCAGTAATTTAAAAGACATTTTGGTTAAAAGTGAATTCAATAAAGTCCCAACATATAATTGGTTGGAACAAAATGCACAGAAAATTGTAGGCAGCACCCCATGTGGCCACTGTGTCTGCTGTCAATATATGCAGAGAAGCAAAACCTTTGATACAAATACAGGGCATATATACAAAATCAACTCCTTTATCAATTGCTCTACAAAAGGAGTAATATATTTACTTTACTGCTCCTGTAAAAGTTTTTACGTTGGTAAAACTTTCAGAGAACTCCGTTCTCGAATTTCTGAACATAGGGACGATATTAAGGAATGTAATATTGACAGCCCTGTGGCAAGACACTACGCACAATTCCATGAATCTAAAACTGATGATTTATATTTCATTGGAATTGAATCTGTGAAACTTAGCATGCGCGGTGGGGATATTGATAATATCCTTCTACGCAAAGAAACAAAATGGATATATAAACTTAATACCTTAGCACCTCATGGCCTCAATGAAAAATTAGAGTTTGCTTCATTTTTAATTTAATCCTCTGCGGATATATGCACATTACTCTATGTGTAACTACATAGTCTTTGGTAGTATCAAAATTATGAATTGAATATAATGGCGTAATTGCAATATTAAATAATATAAAAAAACACAATCTTCACAATGCAACCTAAACATACACACATACTAGTAACATAACAGATTAGATGTATAACATAATTTTCTAATGTATCGAATGCAAGTATGTAAGTATGAGTGTTTGAACACAAATGTATCCCTGTAAATAACCCTTTGCTGTTCTGATCTATAAGAAAGCAAAATGTTGCTATAAAGTATCAAAGCCGTCTTGAATGACAGATCTCTCTGCCAATGACTTCCACTCCCTGTGCGGCCAAATTCGCATAAATCAGCACAGCCACTGACGTGACGTCAGCACCCGGAAGAAGCTCCATGCTGCTGTATTGAAAGGAGTGAAACGAGCTCTAAGACTCGTCGGTTTGCAGCACTCTGTCAGAGGACCTTTTTGCCTGACTGTGGTCTACCCCTTGTCTCATCTGGAAGATCCAGTGTCTCAGGAGCTACGATTCAGGGTAGAGCAACCGTGTGAAAAAGACAGGTATTCTTATGAACTGTTATCTATTTGCACTTTACACATGCCTGTGATAAAGACGCGGCGAGGTCAAGCTCCCTTTGACTCCTGATGACCTCATGCTACTACTTGCATTTAGACACGAAGGGGTAAGACTGTATCCACCTGGTCCGTGCATTTCTAGGGACACGCACTATACTTTGGATTACAATTATATGCTACCTATACATGCATCAAAGTGATGAACATTTGCCTATTTTTGCACACTGGTGCACCAGTCCCCTCACGGCCCTTTTGACATTTTTATGCATCCCTTATACCCCTGTATGTATGTGATATGTATGTTTGGATGTATGCATTTGTATAGTATAACCTTATTAAATTTATTTGTATTTCAAGAATTCGCTTTAGTCTCCTCTTTATTATATACAGCTGTGCTCTCTTTTGCCTAGACTTTTAGTAACCTGTATTTTAGGTTTCTACTCTCTTGTTCACGTTGTTAGATATGGATAGAAGTGAGCTTGTTGCAAACAGAGTGAGAGTTCCAGAGTGCAAAAGTGAAGGAGTTAGTGGCTTTAGATACAAGAAAAATGTGAGTAAGGTTACCAGAGTTTTGTTTTCTGAGTCTATGGAAGGGTACACATGGATGTGCACGGCTAGGAAGTTGCTGGGGACCAGGATTAGGGGAGATGTCACCAGCAGCTAGTATAAGATAGTATAAGTTATAATAGTGAGGTTATTTTGTATAATTTCTTAGTGAGGTAGATTGCATGATGTAGATGTAGGCATTCTGTGGGAGTTAACTGGGCATTCCAGTTGAGTTTAGGGAAGACATGCAGTAGGTGTAGGCGGTCTGCGGGAGTTAGCCGGGCAATCCAGGGGAGTATAGCAAAGTCATGACTTGGGTGTAGACGGTATTAGGGAGTTAGCTGGGCATTCAAGGGGAGTATAGTGAAGACATGACGTATCTATAGGCCTTCTGTGGCAGTTAGCAAAGCGTTCAAGGGATTAATCTGCACTTTGATTGGGATACATCACCAGTAGTGAACATATTCCAATCTCTGAAATCATTAAGGTTTATTTTGGATTTGACTGTCTCTTTAATTAACTTTCCAATTCACTTTTATCAAATTTGCTTTGTTCTCTTGTTATTCTTTGTTCAAAGCTAAAAGTAGGTAGGCACATATGCTAATTTCTAAGTCCTTGAAGGGCCCTCTTATTTTAGTGCATATTGACAGTTTTTTCATAGTTACATACGGCTAGTTCATGTGTGTCAAATAGATAACTCCCGTGGAGTTATTTATGAGTCAGCACTGATTAGCTAAAATTCAAGTCTGTCAAAATAATTTAAATAAGGGGGAAGCCTGCAGAAGCTTAGATACAAGGTAATCAAAGAGATAAGATGTTTAATAATATAAAAGTGTCGGTTATGCAAAACTGGGGAATGGGTAATAAATGGAGTACTGTATCGATCTTTTTAAACAATACAAATTCAGGAGTAGACTGTCCCTTTAAGCCCTTAATGACAGCAAAAATACCTAATTTGGAAGCATAGGTCTCTCATTTCAGCGGGAACACAATGCAATTTCTGCGTGCCTCAGGCAATGACAGCCACCATCAGTCACTTATGTTGGGCATCCTATTTTGTCATTCACTCTTATGAATCCATACAAAGCAGCAACAATACCACATAATCTTACTTTTAGATTATTCTACTTTACCTAGTAAAGATATTTGGTAAAAGTCTACTTGATGTGTTTCATAGTTTTGTTGCTATAACACTTTTAAGTTTAACACACTTTAAAGTCTATGGGCATTCCATTATGTCATTCACCCTTGTCATTCCATACAAAGCAGCTATAATCTGATGAAATCTCACTTTCAGATTATGCTACTGTACCTGTGGAACATATCTGGTAAATATCTATTTGATCTGTCTGATATTTTTGTTGCTATAGCACTTTTAAATGTAATCCCATTATAGTCTATGGGCATTCCATTTTGTCATTCACCCTTGTCATTCCATAGAAAGCAGCTATAATCTGATGTAATCTCAATTTCAGAATATGCTACTGTACATGGGGAACATATCTGGTAAATATCTAGTTGATATGTATCATAGTTTAGTTTCTATAGCACTTTTAAATTTAATCCCATTATAGTCTATGGGCATTCCATTTTGTCATTCACCCTTGTCATTCCATAGAAAGCAGCTATAATCTGATGTAATCTCACTTTCAGAATATGCTTCTGTACCTGGGGAACATATCTGGTAAATATCTAGTTGATATGTATCATAGTTTTGTTGCTTCAACACTTTTAATTTTACATCCCATTAAAGTCTATGGGCATTCCATTTTGTCATTCACCCTTGTCATTCCTTTTAGTACATCCCCAGTAAAGCCAATGATAGGAAAGACAGTTTTATAAAGTGTTACATTTACTTAGTTCTCTTGGTCTCCTTTTGTTAAGCAGTAACCCTGTGTAAGCTCTGGAGCATGCATGTGTCCTAAGCCCTCTGGCAGCAGTGTTTATAACAATGTTTATAATGATGTTATACATAGTTGTGACCTCTGCTGCAGTGTCTGTATCATTCTATGGCAGCAGTGTTTATAACAATGTTTATAATGATGTTATACATAGTTGTGACCTCTGCTGCTGCTGCAGTGTCTGTATCATTCTATGGCAGCAGTGTTTGTAACAATGTTTATAATGATGTTATACAGAGTTGTGACCTCTGCTGCTGCTGCAGTGTCTGTATCATTCTATGGCAGCAGTGTTTGTAACAATGTTTATAATGATGTTATACATAGTTGTGACCTCTGCTGCAGAGTGTCTGTATCATTCTATGGCAGCAGTGTTTGTAACAATGTTTATAATGATGTTATACATAGTTGTGATCTCTGCTGCTGCTGCAGTGTCTGTATCATTCTATGGCAGCAGTGTTTATAACAATGTTTATAATGATGTTATACATAGTTGTGACCTCTGCTGCTGCAGTGTCTGTATCATTCTATGGCAGCAGTGTTTGTAACAATGTTTATAATGATGTTATACATAGTTGTGACCTCTGCTGCAGTGTCTGTATCATTCTATGGCAGCAGTGTTTGTAACAATGTTTATAATGATGTTATACATAGTTGTGACCTCTGCTGCAGTGTCTGTATCATTCTATGGCAGCAGTGTTTATAACAATGTTTATAATGATGTTATACATAGTTGTGACCTCTGCTGCTGCAGTGTCTGTATCATTCTATGGCAGCAGTGTTTATAACAATGTTTATAATGATGTTATACATAGTTGTGACCTCTGCTGCTGCAGAGTGTCTGTATCATTCTATGGCAGCAGTGTTTATAACAATGTTTATAATGCTGTTATACATAGTTGTGACTTCTGCTGCTGCAGTGTCTGTATCATTCTATGGCAGCAGTGTTTATAACAATGTTTATAATGATGTTATACATAGTTGTGACCTCTGCTGCTGCAGAGCGTCTGTATCATTTTATGGCAGCAGTGTTTATTACAATGTTTATAATGAGGTTATACATAGTTGTGACCTCTGCTGCTGCAGCTGAGAGTCTGAGCTCTCAGCCAATAGAATGCAAGCTCAATCTGATTGGATCAGCCAATCTGATTGAACTTGAATCTGATTGGCTGATTCAATCAGCCAATCAGATTTTTCCTACCTTAATTGCGATTGGCTGATAGGATTCTATCAGCCAATCGGAATTCGAGGGATGCCATCTTGGATGACGTCATTTAAAGGAACCTTCATTCGTCGGGAGTCGCCGGAAGAAGAGGATGGATCCGCATCGGCTGCTTCAAGATGGTCCTGCTCCGTGCCGGATGGAAGAAGATAGAAGATGCTGCCTGGATGAAGATGTCTACTGGTCCGGATGCCCTCTTCTTGCCGGATAGGATGAAGACTTCGGACCCTCTTCTTGCTGGAAAGGATGAAGACTTCGGAGCCTCTTCTGGACGGATCGGTGATACCCGGCGTGGTGAAGATAAGGTAGGAAGATCTTCTGGGGCTTAGTGTTAGGTTTTTTTAAGGGGGGTTTGGGTTAGATTAGGGGTATGTGGGTGGTGGGTTGTAATGTTGGGGGGGTATTGTATGTTTGTTTTTTTTATAGGCAAAAGAGCTGTTTTCTTTGGGGCATGCCCCGCAAAAGGCCCTTTTAAGGGCTGGTAAGGTAAAAGAGCTGTAAAATTTTTATTTTAGAATAGGGTAGGGAATTTTTTTATTTTGGAGGGCTTTGTTATTTTTTTTAGGGGGCTTAGAGTAGGTGTAATTTAGTTTAAAATTCTTGTAATCTTTTTTTTTTTTTATTATTTGTAATTTAGTGTTTGTTTTTGTAATTTAGTGTTTGTTTTTTTTGTAGTTTAGTTAATTTAATTGTAGATAGTTTAATTTATTGATAGTGTAGTGTTAGGTTTAATTGTAACTTAGGTTAGGATTTATTTTACAGGTAATTTTGTAATTATTTTAACTAGGTAGCTATTAAATAGTAAATAGCTATTGTACCTTGTTAAAATAAATACAAAGTTGCCTGTAAAATAAATATAAATCCTAAAATAGCTACAATATAATTATTCGTTATATTGTAGCTATATTAGGGTTTATTTTACAGGTAAGTATTTAGTTTTAAATAGGATTAATTTATTTAATAAGATTTATTTTATTTCGTTAGATAAAAATTATATTTAACTTCGGGGAGTGTTAGGGTTAGGGTTAGACTTAGCTTTAGGGGTTAATACATTTATTAGAGTAGCGGCGAAGTCCAGTCGGCAGATTAGGGGTTAATACTTGAAGTTAGCTGTCGGCGATGTTATGGAGGGCAGATTAGGGGTTAATAAAATTTATTATAGAGTTTTTGAGGCGGGAGTGAGGCGGTTTAGGGGTTAATACATTTATTATAGTAGCGGCGAGGTCCGGTTGGCAGATTAGGGGTTAAAAAGTGTAGGTAGCGGCGACGTTGGTGGGGGGGGCAGATTAGGGGGTAATAAATATTATGTAGGGGTCAGCGATGTTAGGGGCAGCAGATTTGGGGTACATAGGGATAATGTAGGTTGCGGCGGTGTGCGGTCGGCAGATTAGGGGTTAAAAAATTTAATAGAGTGGCGGCGATGTGGGGGGACCTCGGTTTAGGGGTACATAGTTAGTTTATGGGTGTTAGTGTACTTTAGAGCACAGTAGTTAAGAGCTTTATGAACCGGCGTTAGCCCATAAAGCTCTTAACTCCTGGCTTTTTTCTGCGGCTGGAGTTTTGTCGTTAGATTTCTAACGCTCACTTCAGCCAAGACTCTAAATACCAGCGTTAGAAAGATCCCATTGAAAAGATAGGATACGCAATTAATGTAAGGGGATCTGCGGGATGGAAAAGTCGCGGCTGGAAAGTGAGCGTTAGACCCTTACCTACAAGACTCTATATACCAGCGGTAGGCCAAAACCAGCGTTAGGACCCCCTAACGCTGGTTTTGACGGCTAACGCAGAACTCTAAATCTAGGTGAATGTTTATAATGATGTTATACATAGTTGTGACCTCTGCTGCAGTGTCTGTATCATTCTATAGCAGAAGTGTTTATAACAATGTTTATAATGATGTTATACATAGTTGTGACCTCTGCTGCTGCAGTGTCTGTATCATTCTATGGCAGCAGTGTTTATAACAATGTTTATAATGATGTTATACATAGTTGTGACCTCTGCTGCTGCTGCAGTGTCTGTATCATTCTATGGCAGCAGTGTTTATAACAATGTTTATAATGATGTTATACATAGTTGTGACCTCTGCTGCTGCTGCAGTGTCTGTATCATTCTATGGCAGCAGTGTTTATAACAATGTTTATAATGATGTTATACATAGTTGTGACCTCTGCTGCAGTGTCTGTATCATTCTATGGCAGCAGTGTTTATAACAATGTTTATAATGATGTTATACATAGTTGTGACCTCTGCTGCTGCAGTGTCTGTATCATTCTATGGCAGCAGGGTTTATAACAATATTTTTTTTTTAATTATTTTTTTTATTTTATTAATGTAGAAAAACATGATACAACAGTGAATAATAAGTTGCAGACAAAGAAAGAAAAAGAAAAATATTACATGAAATATTGTCACTAAGGATCTATATTTTTCTTCTGAGTCTTTAACACCAAGGTTAATTTAATTTAAAAGAGGCACGGGTGCCAAGATCAATTCAGCTTAAAGGGACACTGTACCCAAAAATTTTCTTTTGTGATTCAGATAGAGCATGCAATTTTAAGCAACTTTCTAATTTACTCCTATTATCAATTTTTCTTCGTTCTCTTGCTATCTTTATATGAAAAAGAAGGCATCTAAGCTTTCTTCTAGGTTCAGAACTCTGGACAGCAGTTTTTGATTGGCGGATGCATTTATCCACCAATCAGCAAGGACAACCTAGGTTGTTCACCAAAAATGGGCCGGCATCTAAACTTACATTCTTGCATTTCAAATAAAGATACCAAGAGAATAAAGAGCATTTGAAAATAGAAGTAAATTAGAAAGTTGCTTAAAATTGCATGCTCAATCTGAATCACAAAAGAAAAAATTTGGGTACAGTGTCCCTTTAATGGAGGAAAAAAGAAAGAGGAAGAAAAAAAATTAAAAAAAATTAAAAGGGAGTCCCCCCTCTCCGCCTCCCCCCCCCTCACATTTTTACACAACTAATTTTTTGTATATATTCTACAAAACTAATATCTTGATAAAGAATGAAATCTTTCCACGTTTTTATAAAATTGTTCTTCTTATTTTCCATTCTATAGTCATAGGCTACTAGAATTACCTCATTTTTTAGCAGGTTTATTACTTCCTTAATAGAAGGTATTTTGGGAGTAATCCAATTATTAAACAAAAGTTTCCTAAGCGCTAATATAGCCGTTAGGATAAATTTTTCCTTATTTCCCCATTCCTTATTACCTAGTAGAAGAATTATAGATTTAATCGAAAAAGTTACTCTAAATCCAACCACAAGAGACAGATAATGGGCTACTTTTAGCCAAAACTGGTTCACCTTGGGACAGTCCCATAGTAAATGGGCTAGGTTTGGGTCAATATAAGAACATTTAACACACTGATTCTTCACTTTGGGGTTCCATTTGTCCACCCGTTGTGGTGTTAGGTAATCTTTATTAAATAACCTAAACTGGGTTTCCCTTAGATAAATTGATTGTGTTAATGATTGCACTCTTTTTAAGCTCCAAGAAAATTCGTCAAAGGGATCCGTAATATTTAGAATCTCCTTCCAGTGAAGGACTACCTGAAATATTTTATCTTTTCTCTCTGTTGTTTTCAATATTTTATAAATATTAGAAAGTGATGGTTTTTCTGGTTTAATAAAATCTAATAAGGGATGTCCCAAAAAGCTATGTGGAGCCAGTTTTAGAGTTCTATAGGCATAATTTTTAACTTGAAGAAAATAGAATCCATGTTTATTTTGAACCCCTGGATTCTTTTGCTGAAATTCAAAAAAATTGTATAATCTCTTTGAGTTGGGGACAAAAAAATCATTAAGAGTAAGATCTTTAAATGGAGACCATTTTCTATAAATATTAACTGAGTTGCCTAGCGGAAAGAAAAGGTTCCCTTGAACAGGTAACCACTTAGAAAAACTAGTTGATTGGCCTAAGGATTTCATCACTTTCCTCCAAGATATTAAGATATCTTTATATAAAATATGGTTGGAGATTCCTTTCCCTAAGAGTTTATTTGGAGCATGGACTATAAATCCTGGGGCATGAGGAAAACATACATGTTCCTCGATTTCTTTATCCGATAGTTTAAATGATTGAAATAACCAGTCAATTGGAGTTCGAAGAATAGTAGCTAAGTTATATTTTTCCAGACTTGGTAAGTCTAGACCTCCCTTTGAATATTTCTGATATAATACGTCTAGTTTTATTCTTGGTTTTCGTCCACTCCAAAGAAAGTATCTCAAAGCCTGATTAAATCTCCACAAATCTCTCTTCTTAATTAGTAAAGGAAGCATTCTACATGGGTATAACATTTTTGGAATTATGAACATTTTAAACAGGTTTATCTTACCCGAGAGTGTAACCGGAAAGAATGCCCAGCTCCTCAGTTTTTCCTTAGATTCCTGCAGAGCTGGGAGAATATTATCTTGGTACCAATGAACAGGATCCATAGAGAGTCTCAATCCCAAATACTCCAGCACCTCTGAATCAAGGAATTGATAATTGGTTTGTACATTTTTCTTATTTAACCAGATAACTTTTGATTTGGAAAAGTTAGTCTTATATCCTGATATAGCACTATATACATTTAAGAGATTTGTTACCCCATCAATAGATTCTCTTGGATTAGAGACAAAGAGAAGAAGATCATCTGCAAATAAAGAGATTTTTAGTACCGAGTTACCTATGTTTATTCCTGGAAGTGTGTCTCTCAATCTAATGGCCAAAGGTTCCAATACTAAATTAAAGAGCAATGGGGAAAGTGGACACCCTTGACGGGTGCCTCTTGAGAGTGTAAAAGATTCTGTAGTATCGCCATTGATTAAAAGCGATGCCCTGGAGTCAGAGTATATCCTGTCAATTAAATTGACAAAGTTATCTCTAAATCCATAGCTCTTTAGGGCCCGGATCAGAAAAGGCCATTCCACTCTGTCGAAGGCCTTCTCTGCATCCAAGGATAGCAGGAAGGCCTCGGGCAGAGCGGAATTAGTGGTCTTAAAATAAGAAATTACCTGGAGAATTTTCCTTATATTTTTCTCAGATGTTCTACCAACTACAAAGCCGACTTGGTCAGAGTGGATTAACTTTGGTAGTATTAATTTTAATCGCTCTGCCACTATCTTCATTAAGATCTTGTAATCAAGATTCAGTAGCGATATAGGCCTATATGCAGTTACTTCCAAAAGATCTTTATTCGGTTTAGGAATTAGTACTATGTTAGCTCTTTTAAAATCTTCTGTAATCTTAACATTGTCATCAAAATAAGAGTTAAAAAGATCTTTTAGAACTGGAACAATCTCATCCTTTAATATCCAATAGAACTCTAATGGCAAGTTATCTGGACCCGGAGCCTTACCTTTAGACATTGCAGTAATAACCTTAAGTATTTCCTGAGTCGTAATAGGTGCATTTAAATTCTCGCTTTCTTCATCTAAGATCTTAGGGAGAGCCGTGCCTTTGAGGAAAGTATCAATATCTTTTATTTGGGGATTTTGTGAAGAGTAAAGTTCAGAATAATAGTTTTGAAAAGTACTAGCTATTTGTTTTTGGTCCAGGGTTATGATATTATTATTTTTAATAGCTACTATTGATTTCTTTTGGTCTTGCCTTTTAAAAATAGAGGCCAGTAATTTCCCTGTTTTGTTTCCGTACCTCTTAAATTTTGCTGCTCTTTTATATAGTGAGTCTTGTGCGTTTACCAGGAGATGTTGATCTCTTTCTTTTTTACTTGCGAAATATTTATTTCTATTAATTCTATTTGGTTTACTTAAATAGCATGCATAATCATTTTTTAAGTTATTTGATAACTCATTAAATCTTTTTGCTTGCTGTTTTTTCAGGTTTGCCATATAAGAGATCATTTCTGCTTTGAGGTATAGTTTAGCTGTTTCCCAAAAAATGGGGACATTATTTCTACTATGTTTATTAAAATTGCAGAAGTCTTGCCATGCTTTAATTAAAAATACTTTAAATTTAGCAGAATTCATTAAGTATGTGGGGAAAAAAAGAGTTAGATGTTCTTGTCTTTTTTAACTGAATTGTTAGGGTTACTGGAGCATGATCTGACAAAGTGGGTTCCAAGATAAGTGTTTTAGTAACTCTAGATACTAGTGTTTCGGATATTAAGAATATATCTAATCTAGAGAAGGTGTTATGGGTTTTGGAATAACAAGTAAATTCCCTAGAATTTGGGTTTAAATTCCTCCAGATATCAACCACATTTATTGTCTCCGAAAGCATTTTGAATATTTTTTTCTCGAATTTAAGATGATATTTGGTATACTTAGGATTTGATGTCTGTTCTCTTATTTTATTTCTATCTAGAAATGAATTTGGTGTGACATTAAAGTCACCAGTAATTATTAAATTATCTTGTGCATAATTAAGTAAAATCTTCACTAAATGGTTCCAAAATGTTTCATTTGGGTTGTTAGGACCATACAAGTTTAATATTAGATAGTTTTGTTGTTGAACCTTAATTCTAAGGAGCAAGTATCTTGCTTCTTTATCTTTTATTACTTTAAGTACCTCGTGTTCAAAAATTTTATGAATTAAAGTCATAACTCCTCTAGTCGCCTTTTTATAGGAAGAGAAGAAAGTTTCCACATAGCCCTGGACTTTAAATTTAGTATGTTCATGATCAGATAGATGCGTTTCTTGAAGACATATTATATCCATAGCCCGTTTATTCAAAAAGTTTGCTACAGCCTTTCTTTTAATTGGAGAATGTATACCTCCTACATTCCATGTAAGTATCCTAATTGTCTAAATAGTCTATTGGGACTTTATGTGTGGAGGGTGGGGCCGGAGAGGAAGGAGAAGAAGAAGAGGGAAGAAGAAGAGAAAAAGAGAACAAACAAAAAAAAAAGATAATTCTCTTTAAACTTAATACTAAATAAATATTTCAATCTATTCAATATAGCATTCCTATATAGACATTCCCTGTGACCGGGTTGTGTGATTCCACAATAATTATAACATTTAAGTGTAAAACATTTATAGATATTTTCTAATGAGACCAACGAGTGTTCAAAAAGAGAGAGCCTCTTCCCAGAGTCTTTAAAGCACAATAAACATCTCTCTTCTATAAATAAATCTTGTGTCAAAATTATGTAAGTCCATATAAACTTGTAAAAAGTGATTGACTATCTACACAACATTCTACATAAATAGTTAACTAGTGAATAGACAAAAACAGTAAGATGCAAAGTGCGAAAAACATAAAAATTAGTCATCCATATAATATATTTACACATCTCCACTGTGTTTATGAAAAAAGGTGCAAAAAAAAAATAATTCTCTTTAAACTTAATACTGAATAAATATTTCAATCTGTTCAGTATAGCTTTCCTATATAGACATTCCCTATAACAAAATTGTGCAATTTCACCAAAATTATATCCTTTAAGTGCATCTAGTGTAAAACATTTGTGAATATTTTCTAATATAAAAAACAAGTGTTCAAAGGGAGAGAGCCTCTTCCCAGAGTCTTTAAAGAATAATAAACATCTCTCTTCCATAAATAAATCTTGTATCAAAATTAAGTAAATCCATATAAATTTGTAAAGGGTGATTGCATATCTACACAGCATTGGACATAAATGGTTAACTAGTGAATAAACAAAAACAGTGAAAATTAGTCATCCGTATGATATATTTACACATCTCCAGTATGTTTATGAGAAGAGGTGCAAAAAAAAAAAAAAAAAAAAAAATTTATATATGCACACAATATTAAAAATATATGTGTATAAAAAAAAAAAAGAAAATCCTCCAAAAATTAATACTACAAAAAAAAAATTATGTTATTTAATGAATCGAGATCTCTCATTATATTATAAATATTGTTATTTAGATTGATTATCAAGAAAGTTTTGGGCTGCTTCCGGGGTTTCAAAGATAAAGAAATTTAGTCCAGATTTAATTCTGAGCTTCGCAGGATACAATAATGAAAAATATCTTTTTTCGTGTACTAGTCGTGAACATAAAGGGGAAAATTGCCTCCTCTTGGTAGAAGTCTCTACAGAAAAGTCCTGGAAAATCAGAATCCTATTATCATTGAATTGAAGAGTTTGTTGTTTCCTAAAAGCTTGCATTATCTCCATCTTCCCCTGATAATTTAAAAACTTAGCAATAACTGGCCGCGGTTTCTTTGAGTTTTGTGCAGCAGCATCTTGTTCTTTGCCCAGCCTATGTATTCTTTCCACAAGGAAGAGAGATTTTTCTTGTTGTATCCCCAAAAGGGAGGGAAGGGTTACCTCTGCAAATCTCTTCAGATCCTGAGCTTTCAGGGATTCTGGTAGGCCAATCAAGCGTAAATTATTCTGCCTTGCTCTGTTTTCTCCTTGTCAGAGAGCCTTTGCTCTAATTCAGTTATCCTTTCTTGCTGGATTTTAAATTGCTCCATAATGATATCCAATCGTAGATGAATCTCTTCTATTTTTGGAATAATTAGTGCTGAGACCTGAGAGGCAATGTCCACAGCATCCACTGATTCCAATGCCTTATCCTCTGTAGCTAGTTTGTTTGGCGAAATCCAAGACTTATTCGTCTTTTTCTCTGAACTTTTCAGTTTTGGAGACATTTTTGGCTGTAAAAGATACTTATCCATCAGCTTAGGTACAAATTATTTCCTGTGTGCATATTCTGCCTGGCCTTCAATCGCTAGGTTTTTTATTCCTAGGATATATTATAGGATTGTTGTAGCTCTCTAGTTAAAGGTAATTTCCTTAACTTCTGGATAGATCCATTAATATGAAGGTTTTAAGTTAAAGATGTCCTCTGCATCAGCAGATAGCACCCTTCCTGTGCTTTCTTTTGAGCCAGCAGTTTTAATTTCTAGATACCACCTCACAGCAAGAAAAAGAATAGAGCCCAAAATTAAGGTTCAGTAGATTTCTTATTTAATTTGTATGACTACTAATAAGCTCCTCCTGGGGCTACTAATTAGTGTTCTCCTTATCTTCAAGTTTATATATTTTTTTTTATTGTGGAGAGAGGTTGGGATATTAGTTATTCCTCACTTATCTATGTTGTTGTTTTCAATTCTCATTTGATTACATATGATAGCAGGAAAAAAGATTGTAAGCCTATCAAGGCCTCCTACCTCTCTCCCGCGCCCTTCAAGAACCTCCGTGTTGCTTCTATATTCGGGGGTGAAGGTCTCAACCTGTGAGACACGTCCGCAGAGCCAGTTCAGATCTTAAACTCCTGGTCCCTGCTTACTGGTCGGGGTATGTGTGTGCTCCCCTAGGCCCTTCTTTTGTGCGAGGCTGCAACCTGTGGCAAATGAGGAACCACTCTCTTGTGCTTCAGTCTCTCACCGCCGGATCCGCCATGGCGGCATGTTGGATCTACCGCACCAAATGACCTTACTCCGGCTGTGGTGTTTCTCCCTGGATCTCAGCGGCATACGCGGCTTGTTAGCCGTTGTCCCGTCTCCACTCTCTCACACCAGGAGCGCAACTACGTTGCGTGTTGATGTCACCCACGCTACCCCATTCTATGGCAGCAGTGTTTATAACAATGTTTATAATGATGTTATACATAGTTGTGACCTCTGCTGCAGTGTCTGTATCATTCTATGGCAGCAGTGTTTATAACAATGTTTATAATGATGTTATACATAGTTGTGACCTCTGCTGCAGAGGGTCTGTATCATTCTATGGCAGCAGTGTTTATAACAATGTTTATAATGATGTTATACATAGTTGTGACCTCTGCTGCTGCAGAGGGTCTGTATCATTCTATGGCAGCAGTGTTTATAACAATGTTTATAATGATGTTATACATAGTTGTGACCTCTGCTGCTGCAGTGTCTGTATCATTCTATGGCAGCAGTGTTTATAACAATGTTTATAATGATGTTATACATAGTTGTGACCTCTGCTGCTGCAGTGTCTGTATCATTCTATGGCAGCAGTGTTTATAACAATGTTTATAATGATGTTATACATAGTTGTGACCTCTGCTGCTGCAGTGTCTGTATCATTCTATGGCAGCAGTGTTTATAACAATGTTTATAATGATGTTATACATAGTTGTGACCTCTGCTGCTGCAGTGTCTGTATCATTCTATGGCAGCAGTGTTTATAACAATGTATTACCTTGTTGCAAGCACTGATGACTAAAGGCTTGTGCACACTCCTGAGCTCACTCAGTTACTGTTTAACAAAGGATACCATGTGAACTAAACAAAATAAATAAAAGTACATTGTAAAGTTGCTTGAAATTGTCTGTCTGACTCCTAAACCTTTAGTTTACTTTACTAGCCCTTTAATTGATTGTGCAGTTACCACTAGACCACGGCTTTGTTTGCTTCCTGCACATCTTTACTACTAACTAGAGCTTTGTCTCATAAACTGCTTGATTTAATAGTTTGTGCAAATGTCACATGATCTGTGACTATCCTTAAAGGGACAACTGGTCAGAATTTAAATGCACATATATAACGTAAATATGTGCAATATACATGTATTGGCAAAAATGCTTCTAGTAACGTTATCACTGTTTTATTGTTTGCACGTGCATGTGAAGCATAGCTAGATATTCTCAGTGCACCAGCATTTTAAATAATGCAGCTGCTCAGGGCACTAGTGGGGTTTGAATCATGTCAGCAATGAACAAACTTAGTCATTACCAGATGGTACAAGCGCCTTAGATTCTCTGAGCAACTGCTGTGTTTAAAATGCTGGTGCACGGTGCATACTTAAATACACTTTTGAAACAGCTATAGCTTTTATTTGAAGCATTTTCAAATGTTGCCTTGGATGTCCCTTTAATTGCCATTACAAGCTTTCACTAATACTTATTTCTCATTCTGGTCTCTGATTGGCCAATTCCTTTAATGTTGCGCCTAAATAAATCCTTTTTGCCGCACTTGGTGCCTTTAGCCTGAACTAGAATCATTACAATCTGTTCCTATTTGCTTTGTCTGTTTTTCACTCAATATTTTCTTTTGTTGTAGTCATTTTTATAACTTAATAGACTCTGGGTAACGTTTATCCCACAGTCCTCAATTCCAATCTCCTGTGCAATGTTAAAGGGACAGTCAACACCAGACTTGTTGTTTTTAAAAAACAAAACTCTGCCAACCTTACTCACATTCCTCTTGCATCAAAAGCCACTTCCCCTTTCACTTGGGCACTTTAGAACTCTCGCTCTGTTTGCAACAAACTCACTTCTATACATGACCTCTTTATCTCCCACTCCCTCAACCTTCTGGCCCTAACAGAAACCTGGCTCTCTCCCCTAGACACAGCATCCACTGCTGCTCTGTCACATGGGGGTCTCCACTTCAGCCACACTCCTAGGTCTGGTAATGGACAAGGAGGTGGTGTAGGTATTTTACTTTCCTCTCGTTGCACCTTTCAACAAATACATCCCCTCTCTTCCCTCACATTTTCCTCATTCGAAACCCACATGATTCTCTTATACTCTCCTCTTTCTATACGTGTTGCAGTCATATACCGTCCTCCTGGCTCCTCAACTCAATTTCTAGATCACTTGGCTGCATGGCTACCTTATTTCCTTTCCTCAGACACCCCTTCCCTCATTCTTGGTGACTTCAACATCCCTCTTAACAATCCCACTGCCTCCTCTGCAAAACAACTTCTGCAACTTACTTCCTCTTTTGGTTTGTCACAATGGACTGATTCTCCCACTCACAAAGATGGTCACTCCCTTGACCTGATCGTTAGCTATCGATGCACCCTCTCAAACTTCAAAAACTCCCCCTTTCCTCTTTTCTGACCACCATCTCCTTACTTGCAACATATCATCCCTCCCTACAACTCTCCCTCCTTCTGCTCCTCACACCAAACTTCAGAGAAGCATTACGTCATTAGATCAACAACAGCTTTCGAATTCCCTCAAAGCTCTCCTCTCATCCTTCTCCCCCTTTTCATGCCCTGACCAATCTATCTGCCACTATAATTCCACCCTTACATCCGTCCTTGACAATCTCGCCCCTCTTACCATAGCTCGGAAATCAAACACTCATCCTCAGCCCTGGCATACTCCTCTGACACGATACCTACGCAGATGTTCCCGTACTGCTGAGCGGCACTGGAGAAAATCTAGGAGTTCAGCTGATTTTAAACATTACAAATTTATCTTGAACTCCTACTACTCTGCCCTTAATTTCCATAAGCAACACTACTTCTCTACTCTTATCTCTACTCTTTCTTCAAACCCAAAACATTTGTTCTCCACTTTCAATACTCTTCTCCGCCCTCCCCCACCTCCTAATACAACTTCTGTCAGCTCAAGACTTTGCCAACCACTTCAATAACAAAATCAACTCCATCAGAAATGAAATCGGCTCTCAACATAATTCCATTCTCTTCCCCCCCCTTCAAATGCTCTCAATCAACCACAACCCACATAACCTTAAACTTAGCTCATTCTCCCCTGTTACTGAGGAAGAAGTTTTGGCACTTATACTGCGCTCTCGCCTCACTACCTGTCCCCTTGAAACTATCCCCTCACAGCTACTCCCCTCCCTCTCTGCCACCCTTACTCCTATACTCGCACACACTTTCAACCTCTCCTTCAGCACCGGTATATTTCCCTCATCGCTGAAACATGCACTGGTCACATATATCCTCAAAACTTTCCCTTGATCCTACCTCCCCATCCAACTACCGCCCTATTTCCCTCCTCCCTCTTGCATCAAAGCTTCTCGAAAAACTAGCTTATGCATGCCTATCCCATTTCCTTACAATAAACTCCCTCCTTGACCCATTGCAATCTGGATTTCGTCCCCATCACTCCACAGAAACAGCAATTGTTAAGGTTACCATGACCTACTTACAGCAAAATCAAAAGGCCACTTCCCTCTGCTTATTCTCCTTGATCTGTCCGCAGCCTTTGACACTGTTGACCACCCTCTCTTGCTCCAAACCCTCCAATCCTTCGGCATATGTGACACAGCCCTCTCTTGGCTCTCTTCCTACCTGTCAAACCGTACCTTTTTTTTTTTTTTTTTTTTTTTTTTTTTTTAGTGTAGCCTCCTCTGCCCCATCACCACTTTCTGTCGGAGTACCGCAAGGCTCTGTCCTCAGTCCCCTTCTCTTCTCAATCTACACGTCATCACTAGGTTCCCTAATAAAGTCCCATGGTTTACAATATCATTTGTATGCCGATGACACCCAAATCTACTTCTCTGCACAAGACCTTTTTTCCTTCCTTGCTAACCCGTGTCCCTAACTGTCTTTCTCACATCTCCAACTGGATGTCCTCTCACTACCTCAAGCTAAATCTCTCCAAAACTGAGCTCCTTATTTTCCCCCCTTCTTCTAAACTCTCCACCCCCAATCTCTCTATAAATGTCGACAACTCCTTCATTACCCCTACCCCGCATGCCCGATGTCTCGGGGTCACATTTGACTCAGATCTTTCTTTCACTCCTCACATTCAGTCTTTGGCTAAAGCCTGCTGCTTCCATCTTAAAAAACATCTCTAAAAATAGACACTTCCTTACACAAGACACAACTAAGATTTTAATCCACTCTCTCATCCTCTCCCGCCTCGGTTACTGCAACTCTGTCTTCTCTGGTCTCGCCACCTACCGCCTAGCTCCTTTACAATCCTTACTGAATGCCTCTGCCAGACTCCTCTTCCTCACAAGTCACTCTTCATCTGCTGCACCTCTCTGCCAATCTCTTCACTGGCTTCCTCTAGGATCAAACACAAAATTCTCACTGACATACAAAGCCATCAACTGCACTGCTCCCCCTATATCTCAGACCTTGTCTCCAGATACTCTCCCTCCGGTCCCCTTCGCTCTGCTCAAGACCTCCTACCCTCCTCTCTTGTAACCTCATCACACTCCCGTTTACAGGACTTCTCCAGACTGGCTCCCATCTTGTGGAACTCTCTGCCTCACTCCACAAGACTCTCTAGTTTTAAAAGCTTCAAGTGCTCCCTAAAGACTCTACTGTTCAGGGGTGCATACAACCTACGCTAACCTTTCTTTATACCAGCTCCTCTCCTCCATTGCTATCCCCTGAACCCCCTTAGCATGTAAGCTTAAGAGTCCAGCTGTTTGTTGATCACCTTCTCAAGAGCTGACTACAACAGTGCAACTCTTGGCAGGGCCCTCTACCCATTTGATCCCTATAACTGTTTTGTTGTACTCCTCCTTTGTTAATAGCGTTGCGGAATCTGTTGGCGCTCTACAAATAACTAATAATAATAAATATATATATAGATATAGAGCGATATAAGTTAGGAGTCGGAAAATCAGTAAAATGATTTTTTTTTTTTTAAATAATCAAAACTGTACATTGTTAGAAAAACACTCCCAGATGGGCTATAGAAAATGTATAATCTACAAATCATTTATGCAAAAAAAAAATCTAGTGTACAATGTCCATTTTTATAACTATCTTCATATCAAGACCTCAATAAAACAAATAAAAATAGAATTTTAATATCTTGGTGATTTTTAGTGAGAAACAAGTTATTCAAAGGACAATTATCCAATGTTTACATATGTTTGAGAAAGTAAATACTTAAATCTGATCCTAAAGTTATCTGTATGCTGAGGGAGAGTCAGGAACTTCTAATTTATGATACCAGAAGACACAACAGAAACGGATCAATTAACATCTCTGACAGAAAAGTACTTTCATTGTATCCCAACAGGATAAATATCTGAGAGCACAGCTCTGAGCAGAAAAGGAATAGCCCAAGAAGGAACCAGAAGGATTCCATACATTTAGTGCTTCTGTAGCAATGGTAAGTTATACTGCAACCCACTCTACTCATTACATGTCCTGCTTTTAAAAAAAAAATATAGATTACTGCATATTTAAAACTTTGTATAATTGTATCTTTAACAATTGTATTATTTATTTGTAGAGCGCCAACAGATTCCGCAGCACTATGAACATAGGCGGAATACAAGGAAACATTTATACAGATCAAATGGGTTGAGTGCTCTGCCAAGAGTTGCACTGTTGTAGAAATTATCTGGAGACAAGGTCTGAGATATAGGGGGAGCAGTGCAGTTGAGGGCTTTGTATGTCAGAGAGACAAGTAGAGTAAATTTAAGTCCAGGATTAAACGCACCATTCTCAATCAATTGCATTGGAGGATTGTCCCATCAACCAAATTATTTAAGAGAGTAGCAAATTACTTTATCTGAAACCCTCCAACCTTTAATTATGCCTGTTGCATTTTCTTCACTTTAAAGGTTTTATTCCCTTAACCTATTGTCAGTATATTTATGAAAATCTTAGCAGTATTCTCTAAACAATGTGTAAATATATGGCAGGGAATATATTTCAATCTTCCTTTAAACTAAACCTGCAATCAAACATACATTTGCTAAGACAATAAAATTAATCTAAATATCTGAATTCTTTATTATTAGTAAATAACTATGAACATGTTGATACGTAAATATTTGTAATGATTATAATATAAGTCAATATTGTATGCGTTAAAACAAAAACTATTTAAAATATGCTATGCAAAGCTCATGCCAATTTACTTTAAAACCAATCTTTCATTCAGAGCTGCATTTAAAATATTACAATGAGACCTAAAATAGCAGTTACAAACATTCAGCAATATGATTTACAGTGCTAATTTAAGCAATAGTACAATATACACTTCTATTAAAAACATCAGAAATTGTATGTATTATTTATGTAAAGACCCAATTCTGAGTTATAACTCTACAGTTGTATAGATAAAACAATTTAGCATCAAGGATATGTATTTAACAATATACAGACTGAATATAAACTACAGCTATTATGCATATATCTGTGTTAAAATATTAATTGCAACCCTCTTTCTTTTTATATATATATATATATATATATATATACGTTACCAAAATAGATAGTTCAGTTACCAAGAATTCCTTGTTTCATCTCAGAAAATATATAAGTAAATTTTTGCAATCACTGAGAAAAAGGTAGATCAGCTTGTTTAGAATGAATGTATTTTGGACGCACAGCAGTGTATCATTCAAGTCAGCAAAATCTGTCCCATTCTTCTTCATGCATTCACTTAAATAACTTTTTCATTCATTGATGAAACCATGGGAGTGGCCCTACGAGATCTGACCATCCCATTGGTTAGGTGGGATGTCTATTTGGATTGACCCTTGGTCACCATGGAAACGCATCCTTTAAGCAGTTAAATCTCAACTGCTATACCGGTATCAGCCCTTCGGTGGTAGCAGATAGCATAAAACAAATTCATCCTTAACATTTCTAAAACATTTTTAGACAGTGCAATATTTCTTTAAACTATGTAATAGCTGCCATAATTTCTTGTATTAACCTTTCTCAGCATCAATCATAGATGGAGCAGCGTCTGATTAATTTCCTGATCGTTTTGATATGAAATATCAAATACATCTGGCATTATATTAAAATAATTTATATTTCATTTAGCCTAACAGAAAATTTATATCTCATAGTCATATCACATCAAAGTAACTTCCATATCTTCATCTCACTATATTTTAAAAGATGTATTTAAAACTTTATAAACATTTGTTTCACATTTATATGATATGACATTTCATTTCATTCAGGCATTCCATCTCTTTCTAAGTGCATAGATTGATGCTCATGATCAATGGTTGTCTGCAATAAAAATATAAATAATTATTAGAGATGATCCAAGCATTCATATGTCTATGGTCCATAAGTATTTATTTATATTCTTAAAAACACAGAGGCTAAGTAAGATCTTTTGTGTTTTCAAAACATATATATCATTTCTATGTATATCTGAATTTATTTCCTATATAAATATCCCATGCAGCAATTATCTATTTAATACAATGTGCTTAATTTCAATATATATATCATGAATCATTCTAAACATACATGGAAAACTGGCATTGTTCCCCTTGCAAAATGTATTTAATTTTATTTGTGTCACCTTCCCCCAAGATGGGGGTCTGCAGTACGTCTTCAAATAGAGATTCAGTGAGATAGAACTGTTGTTATCACACGTGTCAAATTCCAAAGGGGTCCTTGAACACATTCTTTTCTCACCTCACCAAATGTTCTGAAGTTATAAAACTCTGCATATATAGTCAAATGAATAGGGTCACTGAGCTATTACCTTTAGAAAAGAAATGTTTGTGTGTTTTACACTACAGGGGTCGTGCTTCAAAAGGCTCTGTTGATCGTCAATCCTGATGGACGTGTATTAGAAGCTGTGTTCAACAAACTCATGTTCAATTAATCCTGAGGTCTCATCTAACATATACAGTGTATAAAATATACATATATATATATATATATATATATATATATATATATATATATATATATATATATATATACATATATATGTACACATATGTAATATTCATCATAATATTCATATACTCTGACACTATTTTTTAATGATGTTCGTTTTTTTTAATTTTGCATTGGAACATAATGTATGTTCAGATAGTAGTAGGCTTGCAATACTTTAGAGGGCTGCAATTTAAATTGCCTGCTCTGATAGTTAAGTGGTTCCCATTTCCTGCTGCTAATCCCTCTTTGGTAACATTTCCTGTTACTTTGTGACAATCATATCAGCCATACTAACAAGCTAGAGTTTACTTGCTAGAGTATATAGGATTGATTCGGAATTGTTCTTTGTACATTTGTAAATATCTTAAAACATCTCTATTTTTTATTGTTGGTAAAATAAGGTTCACCTAAGAGCAGCTGCTGGTCTCACATTGCTGTGTTATTTATATTGGGGCTTATACTTCCTTGTTTTGCCGAGCTAATAAATGCAGGTATTCATGCAAATACAACTGGGTAAATATAGACTTTTTATTTTGTGTGTAGTCAGTGAAAATGGCCCTGGTAGGTGCATGCAGAGACAAACAAATTTAGTTGCCAATTTTGAAAACGTTAGTTTAGAAAGTAATTTTATTTTCATTTCATATTTTTCTTTCTTTGCACATTTTTACAAAATTAATTTCTCTAAGTGTTGGTACAAATTCAGTATCCTTCAACTTTTAATTAAACTAAAGTGTAAATGCAGTCAGTTCAAATGACAGTCAACTACTTAAGTTCATCACTGTATTGAATAGGTTAAAGGGACAGTCAAGTCCAAAAAAAAGTTCATGTTTTAAATAGGGCATGTCATTTTAAACAACTTTCCAATTTACTTTTATCTCCAATTTTGCTTTGTTCTCTTGGTATTCTTAGTTGAAAGCTAAACCTAGGAGGTTCATATGTTAATTGAAGGCCGCCTCTAAATGCATTTTGATAGTTTTTCACCACTAGGGGGCATTAGTTCACGTGTTTCATATAGATAACATTGAGCTCTTGCACGTGACTTTACCATGGAGACATCTGATTGGCTAAAATGCAAGTCTGTCAAAAGCACTGAAATGAGGGGGCAGTCTGGCATAGATACAAGGTAATTACAGAGGTAAAATGTGTATAATTATAACTGTGTTGGTTATGCAAAACTGGGGAATTGGTAATTAAGGGATTATCTATCTTTTAAAACAACAAAAATTCTGGTGTTGACTGTCCCTTCAATATAGTTTAAAATTTAAGTATTCATATATATTTGCTGAATTCTAATTTTAAAAAATAAAAATTAAACTGTGTACAAATAGTAGTGTATTTTACACAGGAAAGTGATTGGTTTAACATCTGTGTGTGTGTGTGTGGTGTGTGTTTTTTTTTTTTTAAACACCTGTTGTTAATACCCTTTTTTTTTTTTTTCTAGATAATACATTACAAAATTCCTAAACAGTCTGAAGCACAGTAAAGATTAGAGAGAGTCTGTGTAAAGCAAAAAAGCACTGAAAATATATAAACTGATTATATCCCTGCAATTTTTTCAAGTGAACTACTAAACCGTAATGAGTGACCCTATGTATAACAAATTATTCACTGCTAATACAAGCCACATAATGCGTACAGGAGAGAAACCATTCACTTGTACAGAGTGTAAAAAGGGTTTCACACTAAAGAGAGGTCTTGCACGTCACATAAGGAGTCATAAAGAGGAGAAATCTTATATATGTACAGAGTGTGGGAAAGGATTTGCACAACAATGTGATTTGCTACGTCATCTAAGGACTCACACAGGAGAGAAACCTTATATATGTTCAGAGTGTGGGAAAGATTTTGCAACACAAGGTAATCTACTACATCATCTAAGGATTCACACAGGAGAGAAACCTCATACTTGTACAGAGTGTGGGAAAGGATTTGGAAAACAAGGTCATTTGCTACATCATCTAAGAACTCACACAGGGGAGAAACCTTATACATGTACAGAGTGTGGAAAAGGTTTTACAGTACAGTCTAATTTATTACGTCATCTAAGGACACACACAGGAGAGAAACCTTATACATGTACAGATTGTGGGAGAAGATTTGCAAACAATGGAAATCTCCTAACTCACCAAAAGATTCACATAAGAAAAGGATTACAAAGAAATAAAAATATACTAGGTTTATAAAAAAAAAAATAGTGTTGATTTGCAGGCAGCTAGAGTCAGATGGCAAACAAAAGTTATAATATAAACTTGACTGCATTGTTTAGAAAATTTGCAGAAAATGAACAAAACTAATGATATTGACTGTTTGTTGAATGCCCATTTCATAATGTATCACTGGTCTGCTGGATGTAAATCCTGCACTGTATGCTTAGATATTGATATGAATAAAAACACATTGTACAATGATTTATTTCCTCTAATGAAACAAACCTATTTCAATTTTCATTTCATATCATGCCTCGTTTAATTTTGATCTTGAGGAAAATAGAAGAAACATTTTTTTTTTCTTTCTTTTAACTTTAGTGCCATCTTTCACTAAATTGTGTCTACAACTCTAATCTTTATTACTAGACTATACTAATTAAATTTATGATATTTTGCAATATTAGCAACTGAAATCTTAGCTGTTATACAAATAAAGGACTTGAGAGGCTAAAAATATTTGTATTTGCATGGTTTTAAAATTACTATCAAACTTTTTTTTTTTTTGTATTAATTTTTAATATTTGAAGACCTACTAATTGATTTCAAAGTTTTTGTTGATGTTTAATTTGCCTCAATAAAAATGACTAAAAAACAAAAACATTATAGGAACACACTTTTCAATTGGCTGGGCTCTTTTATTTCTGCTCAATCGTCTTGTTTGTGTAGCTTTTCTATAGATAATACTGGTATATTGATATTTTCAGTGTCGATTTTAAAATCCAAACACAGTTATTTCAAATGACAAAAGGGGCTATTTGTAAACCATTTAATACATTCAAGCAGATAAAATAGATAATATGAACACATTAAAGTTGATAAATTGTTACTATTTGTATAAGTTCACTGCTTATAAAAATCATATTTTCTTTCATGTAAGTGGCAAGAGTCCATGAACTAGCGACGTATGGATATACATTCCTACAAGGAGGGGGGCAAAGTTTCCCAAACCTCAAATGCCTATAAATACACCTCCCACCTCACTCATACCTCAGTTTTACAAACGTTGCCTCCTTGGAAGGTGGTGAAGCATGATGTGCTTGATTTCTTCTATGATAGGCGCTTCTAAGCATTTTGAAGTCCAGTTCCTCTCAGAGTACAGTGTTTGTCTGAGGATGTGAAGGGAGTATTGCCTGATGATACCATGTTTTCACCTATAGGAAAATCTATTCTAAGGCTCTCTGTAAATCGGTTGCAGAGATTCATCTGCTGCCTCCCTTTACAGATCAACATTATACTCCTCAACCATCCACCTATAGCAGACAGCTAAACCAGTACTGAAACATATCAGTAGAGATAATGGGTGTCTTCTGTTAAGTATATATATATTTATTTTTTTTTTTTTTTTTTTTATTCACTCTCAGCTATGTTTGGCACTTTATATTATAAAGTGTTTAATATTTATTGCAGAGTTTTGCCTTGAGTCAGGTCTGTGTATTTCCCTTTGCAGTCTAACAGTTTCAGCAAGGAAATTATGTTTATAGGAGATTTTGTGTATTTTTATCCTACCTGGGGTTCCAGTTAGTTGTAACTTGGAGTCTGTTTTTCAAAATTTTCATGGGCTAACTAGGCTCGCGATGACGCAAAATGCAACTTTTTGTTGCGTAATTTTTTGCGCAAAGTCGCCTCTTTATTGACGCAATTTATTTTGGCACAAAGTTGCGCCATTTTATTTTGTTAGCTTTGCCGCCAAATTTTTTTTTTTTGCTCTACAGTTACGTAATCTTTGCGTCATTTTTGGCGCCAAAAAATTTGTTTTAAAGTCTCTCCCTCTTTTACTCGTTGCTATGATGTTTGCTAGAGCTTTTTTATTTATTTTGAATTTTATCATAAGCTATTTTTTTTTCCCATTCCTGAAACTTATTTTGAGCAAATTGGATATTTCTTTCATGTAATTGGCAAGAGTCCATGAGCTAGTGATGTATGGGATATACATTCCTACCAGGAGGGGAAAAGTTTCCCAAACCTCAAAATGCCTATAAATACACCCCCCACCACACCCACAATTCAGTTTTACAAACTTTGCCTCCTATGGAGGTGGTGAAGTAAGTTTGTGCTAGATTTCTACGTTGATATGCGCTTCTCAGCATGCTGAAGCCCGGTTCCTCTCAGAGTGCAGTGAATGACAGAGGGATGTGAAGGGAGTATTACCAATTGAATACAATG
Source organism: Bombina bombina (assembly GCF_027579735.1). Taxonomy (NCBI): domain Eukaryota; kingdom Metazoa; phylum Chordata; class Amphibia; order Anura; family Bombinatoridae; genus Bombina; species Bombina bombina. The sequence goes on from NW_026512153.1 coordinate 52,674, forward strand.
GTCATCCTAACGGGGATCTATTTCATAGGTTCTCTGTTATTGGTCGTAGAGATTCATCTCCTACCTCCCTTTTCAGATCGATGATATATTCTTATATACCATTACCTCTACTGATTCTCGTTTCAGTACTGGTTTGGCTATCTACTTTATGTAGATGAGTGTCTTTTGGTAAGTGTGGTGTGTTTTTTTTTAATTTATTTATGACACTCTCAGTCAGCTATGGTTTGGCACTTTATATGTAAAGTTCTAAATATGTTTTATACTTATATTTGCCATGATTCAGGTTAATCAGTATATTTCCTTCTTACAGACTGTCAGTTTCATTTTTGGGAAATGCATATGAAAAGATTATTTCTTACCTGAAAATTTTTCAAATTGACTTTCTTTTCTAAATTGCGGGCTGTTAGGCTCGCGGGAGCGCAAAATGCTATAATTTATTGCGTCATTTTTGGCGTGAGACTTTTTTGCCGCGAGAATTAAGTTTGTTGACGCTGAGAGTTTTCACGTAGTTGCGTCATCTATGACGCTCGTGTTTGCTGCAGACTTTTTTGGCGCCAAAAAATATTTTGTCAGTTGTGGGCATCATACTTGGCGCCAGATTTTGACATTATTTAAGTCTATTTCTTTTTGCTTCTGGTTTCCAGAGGCTTATTCTGTTTGCATTTTTTCCCATTCCTGAAACTGTCATATAAGGAAATTGATCATTTTGCTTTATATGTTGTTTTTTCTATTACATATTGCAAGATGTCTCAATCTGACCCTGTCTCAGAATCTACTTCTGGAATGCTTCTGCCTGATGTCGGTTCTACCAAAGCTAAGTGCATTTGTTGTAAACTTGTGGTAACTGTTCCTCCGGCTGTAGTTTGTGTTAGTTGTCATGATAAACTTTCAAAAGCAGACAATATGTCCATTAGTAGTAATCCATTACCTGTTGTTGTTCCTTCAACATCTAATGTTCAGGATATTCCTGTTAATGTGAGAGAATTTGTTTCGAATTCTATTCAGAAGGCCCTGTCTATTATACCACCTTCTAATAAATGTAAAAGGTCTTTTAAAGCATCTCATAAATTCGATGAATTTTTAAATGACCGACAGTATTCTGATTTATCTATCTCTGATGAGGATCTATCTGGTTCAGAAGATTCTGCCTCAGATATAGACACTGACAAAACTTCATATTTATTTAAAATGGAGTTTATTCGTTCTTTATTAAAAGAGGTGTTGATTGCATTAGATATGGAGGAGTCTAGTCCTCTTGATATTAAAACCAGTAAACGTTTAAATTCGGTTTTTAAACCTCATGTAGTTATTCCAGAGGTTTTTCCAGTTCCTGATGCTATTTCAGATGTAATTTCTAGGGAATGGAATAGTCTGGGTACTTCATTTACTCCTTCTCCAAGGTTTAAGAAGTTGTACCCTTTGCCGACTGATAGATTGGAGTTTTGGGAAAAGATCCCCAAAGTTGATGGGGCTATCTCTACTCTTGCAAAGCGTACTACTATTCCTACGGCAGATAGTACTTCTTTTAAAGATCCTTTAGATAGGAAGCTTGAATCTTATCTAAGGAAGGCTTATTTATGTTCAGGTCATCTTCTTAGGCCTGCTATTTCTTTGGCTGATGTTGCTGCGGCTTCAACCTTTTGGTTGGAAACTTTAGCGCAACAAGTACCAGATCCTAATGTGTGTAGCATTGTTAAGCTAATTCAACATGCTAATTTCATTTGTGATGCCATTTTTGATATCATTAGAATTGATGTCAGGTATATGTCTTTAGCTATTTTAGCTAGAAGAGCTTTATGGCTTAAATCTTGGAATGCGGATATGACTTCAACGTTGCTATCTCTTTCTTGCCAATGTAATAGATTTCTTTCCAAGGTAATAAATTATTTGGTTTTCAATTGGATTCTATTATTTCAACTGTCACTGGGGGGAAGGGAGCCTTTTTGCCTCAGGATAAAAAATCTAAGGGTAAATTTAGGGCTGCTAACCGTTTTCGTTCCTTTCGTCAGAATAAGGAACAGAAACCTGACCCTTCCCCTAAAGGAACGGTTTCCAATTGGAAGCCTTCTCCAGTCTGGAATAAATCCAAGCCTTTTAGAAAAACAAAATCAGCCCCCAAGTCCGCATAAAGGTGCGGCCCTCATTCCAGCACAGCTGGTAGGGGGCAGACTAAGATTTTTCAAAGATGTTTGGATCAATTCAATCCAAAATCATTGGATCCAGAACATTGTTTCTCAAGGGTACAGAATAGGTTTCAAGGTAAGACCGCCTGTGAGAAGTTTCTTTCTCTCACGCATTCCAGTGAACCCAGTAAAGGCTCAGGCTTTCCTGAAGTGTGTTTCAGACCTGGAGTCATCCGGGGTAATTGTGCCAGTTCCCTTTCCGGAACGGGGTCTGGGGTTTTATTCAAATCTGTTCATTGTTCCAAAGAAAATTCTTTCAGACCAGTTCTGGATCTAAAATTTTTGAATCGTTATGTAAGAATCAAAAACAGGAGAAAATGACAGCGCTACACTGAATCAGGTGGGGCACCAGTAGAACTTCCCCTTTAAAAAAATGATCAAAAAGTAAAAACGGGGTGTATCTAATATCTGTTTCTCAGAAGACACACAACCACTCCCCTATAGTATAAACATATGGGACATAAATACAATCACCGACGTACACAACAGATATGTGAAAATACAACAGTCCCAAAATAAAACAGTCCCAAAACCGTAGCTGGTTTAAGTCACACAAAAAGCATATAGACTGATTGTAGCAGGATTGGTGTGTTAACTTAGCTGAACCAGATGGAGGCAAAGTTTGTTCAGTAAATGTGCATACACGGCAAATCCGACGTGGTAATGTCCAGTTGGTCTGATGGAATATATGCTGAAGGATCCTTACAGGAGCAGCTGATGAATCACGGAACTCCAGCTATGTGTATCCCGTTGCAGCAAGCTGTATAAGAAATGACAAGAAGAAAACAGCGCATCCACGAATCACAGCAGCGTTTATTCAGGTAAATGACACACACAGAAAATTGCACACTTACAAGATGACAGTAATGTATGAGCGGTAATGCCCTCTGGCTAGTTGTCTTTCGCCTGTAGCAAATCTCAGCGGGAACACCTCAGACGCCGACCAGCAGTACCAAGAGACCCACTTCCTGTCACATACAAGCTTGTATTTTCATATACCCCTGAAGAAGTCTGCCCGTGTGCAGAGGAAACGCGTAGGGTAACTAACTCCTACCATCAAAGTGTTTAGGACTGCTGCTCTTTTGAGTTTCTCTTTGGCACCTGCCGTATGTGACAGGAAGTGGGTCTCTTGGTACTGCTGGTCGGCGTCTGAGGTGTTCCCGCTGAGATTTGCTACAGGCGAAAGACAACTAGCCAGAGGGCATTACCGCTCATACATTACTGTCATCTTGTAAGTGTGCAATTTTCTGTGTGTGTCATTTACCTGAATAAACGCTGCTGTGATTCGTGGATGCGCTGTTTTCTTCTTGTCAATTCGTTATGTAAGAATACCAACATTCAAAATGGTGACTATAAGGACTATTCTGCCTTTTGTTCAGCAAGGGCATTATAAGTCCACAATAGACTTACAGGATGCATATCTTCATATTCCGATTCATCCAGATCACTCACTATCAGTTCCTGAGATTCTCTTTTCTAGACAAGCATTACCAATTTGTTGCTCTTCCTTTTGGCCTAGCAACAGCTCCAAGGATCTTTTCAAAGGTTCTCGGTGCCCTTCTCTCTGTAATCAGAGAACGGGGTATTGCGGTGTTTCCTTATTTGCACGATATCTTGGTACTTGCTCAGTCTTTACATTCTGCAGAATCTCACACGAATCAACTAGTGTTTCTTCAAAGACATGGTTGGAGGATCAATTTACCAAAAAGTTCCTTGATTCCTCAGACAAGGGTAACCTTTTTAGGATTCAAAATAGATTCAGTATCCATGACTTTTGTCTCTATCAGACAAAAGACGTCTGAAATTGGTTTCAGCTTGTCTGAACCTTCAGTCTCAGTCATTCCTTTCAGTAGCTATGTGCATGGAGGTTTTAGGTCTCATGACTGCAGCATCGGACGCGATCCCCTTTGTTTGTTTTCATTTGAGACCTCTTCAGCTTTGTATGCTGAGCCAATGGTGCAGGGATTATACAAAGATATTACAATTAATATCCTTAAATCCCTATATTCGACTATCTCTGACTTGGTGGTTAGATCACCATCGTTTAGTTCAGGGGGCCTCTTTTGTTCGTCCAACCTGGACTGTGATTTCAACAGATGCAAGTATTTCAGGTTGGGGAGCTGTCTGGGGATCTCTGACAGCGCAGGGGGTTTTGAAATCTCAAGAGGCGAGATTACCAATCAATATTTTGGAACTCTGTGTGATTCTCGGAGCTCTTCAGTTTTGGCCTCTTCTGAAGAGAGAACTGTTTATTTGTTTTCAGACAGACAATGTCACAACCGTGGTGTATGTCAATCATCAAGCTATGAAAGAAGTATCTCGGATACTTGCATGGGCGGAATCCAGCTCCTATCTAATCTCTGTGGTCCATATCCCAGGTATAGACAATTGGGAAGCGGATTATCTCAGGCGCCAGACTTTACATCCGGGAGAATGGTCTCTTCACCCAGATGTGTTTCTTCAGATTGTTCAGATGTGGGGGCTTCCAGAAATAGATCTTATGGCTTCTCATCTAAACGGAAAACTTCCCAGGTATCTGTCCAGGGATCCTCAGGCAGAAGCAGTGGATGCGTTGTCACTTCCTTGGAATTATCAACCTGCTTATGTCTTTCCGCCTCTAGCTCTTCTTCTTCCAAGAGTGATTTCCAAAATCATAATGGAGCATTCATTTGTACTGCTGGTGGCTCCAGCATGGCCACACAGGTTTTGGTATGCGGATCTTGTTCAGATGTCCAGTTGCCAACCTTGGCAACTTCCGTTAAGACCAGACCTTCTATCTCAAGGTCCATTTTTCCATCAGGATCTCAAATCATTAAATTTGAAGGTATGGAAATTGAACGCCTAGTGCTTAGTAATAGAGGTTTCTCTGACTCAGTGATTAATACTATGTTGCAGGCTCGCAAATCTGTGTCTAGAAAGATTTATTGGAAGACTTACATTTCATGGTGTTCTTCTCATAAATTCTCTTGGCATTCTTTTAGAATTCCTAGAATTTTACAGTTTCTTCAGGATGGTTTGGATAAGGGTTTGTCTGCAAGTTCCTTGAAAGGACAAATCTCTGCTCTTTCTGTTCTGTTTCACATAAAAATTGCTAATCTTCCTGATATTCATTATTTTGTACAGGCTTTGGTTTGTATCAAGCCTGTCATTAAGCCAATTTCTCCTCCTTGGAGTCTTAATTTGGTTTTGAGAGCTTTACAGGCTCCTCCGTTTGAGCCTATGCATTCTCTGGACATTAAATTACTTTCTTGGAAAGTATTGTTCCTTTTGGCCATCTCTTCTGCTAGAAGAGTTTCTGAATTATCTGCTCTTTCTTGTGAGTCTCCTTTTCTGATTTTTCATCAGGATAAGGCGGACTTCATTTAAATTTTACCTAAAGTTGTGAATTCCAACAACATTAGTAGAGAAATTATTGTCCCTTTGTTGTGTCCTAATCCTAAGAATTCTTTGGAAAGATCTTTACATTCTTTGGATGTGGTAAGAGCTTTGAAATATTATGTTGAAGCTACTAAAGATTTCAGAAAGACTTCTAGTCTATTTGTTATCTTTTCTGGTTCTAGGAAAGGTCAGAAGGCTTCTGCCATTTCTTTGGCGTCTTGGTTAAACCTTTTGATACATCATGCTTATTTGGAGTCGGGTAAATCCCCGCCTCAGAGGATTACAGCTCATTCTACTAGGTCAGTTTCTACCTCCTGGGCTTTTAAGAATGAAGCTTCTGTTGATCAGATTTGCAAAGCAGCAACTTGGTCTTCTTTGCATACTTTTACTAAATTCTACCATTTTGATGTTTTCTCTTCTTCTAAAGCAGTTTTTGGTAGAAAAGTACTTCAGGCAGCTGTTTCAGTTTGATTCTTCTGCTTATAATTTCAGTTTTTTTTCATTATAAAGATTAAAACTTTTGATTTGGGTTGTGGATTCTTTTTTTTAGCGGAATTGGCTGTCTTTATTTTTATCCCTCCCTCTCTAGTGACTCTTGTGTGGAGTTCCACATCTTGGGTATTTGCTATCCCATACGTCACTAGCTCATGGACTCTTGCTAATTACATCAAAGAAAACATAATTTATGTAAGAATTTACCTGATAAATGCATTTCTTTTATATTGGCAAGAGTCCATGAGGCCCACCCTTTTTTGTGGTGGTTATGATTTTTTTTGTATAAAGCACAATTATTTCCAAATTCCTTTGTTGATGCTTTCTACTCCTTTCTTTATCACCCCACTTCTTGGCTATTTGTTAAACTGAATTGTGGGTGTGGTGAGGGGTGTATTTATAGGCATTTTGAGGTTTGGGAAACTTTGCCCCTCCTGGTAGGAATGTATATCCCATACGTCACTAGCTCATGGACTCATGCCAATATGAAAGAAATGAATTTATCAAGTAAGTTCTTACATGAATTGTTTTATGTAAGAATTTACCTGATAAAAACTCCAAATAAGCTTGATGAATCAAAAGTTTCAACCAAGGAAATAGCAGAAGCCTTCTGACCTTTCCTAGGACCAGAAAATAAAACAAATAGACTGGAAGTCTTCCTAAAATCTTTAGTAGCTTCCACATAATATTTCAAAGTTCTTACCACATCCAAAGAATGTAAGGATCTTTCCAAAGAATTCTTAGGATTAGGACATAAGGAAGGGACAACAATTTCTCTATTAATGTTGTTAGAATTCACAACCTTAGGTAAAAATTGAAAAGAAGTCTGCAAAAATGCCTTATCCTGATGAAAAATCAGAAAAGGAGACTCACAAGAAAGAGAGCAGATAGCTCAGAAACTCTTCTAGCAGAAGAGATGGCCAAAAGGAACAACACTTTCCAAGAAAGTAGTTTAATGTCCAAAGAATGCATAGGCTCAAATGGAGGAGCCTGTAAAGCCTTCAGAACCAAATTAAGACTCCAAGGAGGAGAAATTGATTTAATGACAGGCTTAACACGAACTAAAGCCTGTACAAAACAGTGAATATCAGGAAGTATATCAATCTTTCTGTGAAATAAAACAGAAAGAGCGGAGATTTGTCCTTTCAAGGAACTTGCAGACAAACCCTTATCCAAACCATCCTGAAGAAACTGTAAAATTTTAGGAATTCTAAAAGAATGCAAAGATAATTTGAGAAGAACACCATGAAATGTAAGTCTTCCAAACTCTATAATAAATCTTTCTAGAGACAGATTTACGAGCTTGTAACATAGTATTAATCACTGAGTCAGAGAAACCTAAGCGTTCAATTTCCATACCTTCAAATTTAATGATTTGCGATCCTGATGGAAAAACGGACCTTGAGATAGTAGGTCTGGCTGTAACGGAAGTGGCCAAGGCGGGCAACTGGACATCCGAACCAGATCCGCATACCAAAACATGTGTGGCCATGCTGGAGCCACCAGCAACACAAATGATTGTTCCATGATGATTTTGGAGATCACTCTTGGAAGGAGAACTAGAGGCTGGAAAATGTAAGCAGGATGATAACACCAAGGAAGTGTCAGCGCATCCACTGCTTCTGCCTGAACATCCCTGGACCTGGACAGGTATCTGGGAAGTTTCTTGTTTAGATGAGAGGCCATGAGATCTATCTCTGGAAGACCCCACATCTGAACAATCTGAGAAAATACATCTGGATGGAGAGACCACTCCCCTGGATGTAAAGTCTGGCGGCTGATATAATCCGCCTCCCAATTGTCTACACCTGGGATATGCACACAGAGATTAGACAGGAGCTGGATTCCGCCCAAGCAAGTATCCGAGATACTAATTTCATAGCTTGGGGACTGCGAGTCCCACCCTGATGATAGACAATATCACAACAGTGGCATATGTCAGTCTGAAAACAAATTAATGGTTCTCTCTTTAACAGAGGCCAAAACTGAAGAGCTCTGAAAATTGCACGGAGTTCTAAAATATTTATTGGTAATCTTGGCTCTTGAGATTTCCAAACCCCTTGTGCTTTCAGAGATCCCCAAACAGCTCCCCAACCTGAAAGACTCGCATCTGTTGTGATCACAGTCCAGGTTGGCCGAACAAAAGAAGCCCCTTGAACCAAACGATGGTGATCTATCCACCACGTCAGAGTGTCGTACATTGGGATTTAAGGATATTAATTGTGATATCTTTGTATAATCCCTGCACCATTGGTTCAGCATACAAAGCTGTAGAGGTCTCATGTGAAAACAAGCAAAGGGGATCGCGTCCGATGCTGCAGTCATGAGACCTAAAACTTACATGCACATAGCCGCTGAAGGGAATAACTGAGACTGAAGGTGCCGGCAGGCTCCAACCAATTTTAAATGTCTCTTGTCTGTTAGAGACAGAGTTATGGACACTGAATCTATCTAGAAGCCTAAAAAGGTGACCCTTGTCTGAGGAATCAAGAAACTTTTTCGTAAATTGATCCTCCAACCGAAGAAACAACACTAGTTGATTTGTGTGAGATTCTGCAGTACGTAAAGACTGAGCTAGTACCAAGATATCGTCCAAATAAGGAAACGCCGCAATACCCTGTTCTCTGATTACAGAGAGTAGGGCACCCAGAACCTTTCAAAAGATTCTTGGAGCTATTGCTAGGCCAAATGGAAGAGCAACAAATTGGTAATGCTTGTTTAGAAAAGAGAATCTCAGAAACTGATAATGCTCTGGATAAATCGGAATATGAAGGTTTGCATCCTGCAAGTCTATTGTGGACATATAATGTCCTCGCTGAACAAAAGGCAGAATAGTCCTTATAGTCACCATCTTGAAAGTTGGTACTCTTACATAACGATTCAAAATTTTCAGATCCAGAACTGGTCTGAATAAATTTTCCTTTTTTGGGACAATGAATAGATTTGAATAAAACCCAAAACTTTGTTCCTGAAAAGGAACTGGCATGATTACCCCTAAAGACTCCAGGTCTGAAACACACTTCAGGAAAGCCTGAGCTTTTACTGGATTTGCTGGGATATGTGAGAGAAAACATCTTCTCACAGGGAGGTCTTACTCTGAATCCTATTCGATACCCTTGAGAGACAATGATCTGAATCCATTGATTTTGGACAGATTTTATCCAAATATCCTTGAAAAACCTTAATCTGCCCCCTACCAGCTGAGCTGGAATGAGGGCCGCACCTTCATGTGGACTTAGGGGCTGACTTTGGTTTCCTAAATGGCTTGGATTTATTCCAATTTGCGGAAGGCTTCCAATTGGAAGCAGATTCCATGGGGGGAGGATTGAGTTTTTGTTCCTTATTCTGACGAAAGGAACGAAAACGGTTAGAAGCCTTAGATTTACCCTTGGAGTTTTTCTGCCTCAGGATAAAAAACCTCTTTCCCCCAGTGACAGTTGAAATAATAGAATCCAACTGAGAACCAAATAAATTATTACCTTGGAAAGAAAGAGATAGTAATCTAGATTTAGATGTCATATCAGCATTCCAAGATTTAAGCCACAAAGCTCTTCTAGCTAATATAGCTAAAGACATGGATCTAACATCAATTTTGATAATATCAAAAATGGCATCACAAATAAAATGATTAGCATATTGCAGTAAACAAATAATGCTAGATAAGTCAGAATCCAATTCCTGTTGCGCTAAATTCTCCAACCAGTAAGTTGATGCAGCCGCAACATCAGCCAAAGAAATTGCAGGTCTGAGAAGATGACCTTAATATAAATAGGCCTTCCTTAGATAAGATTCAAGCTTCCTATCTAAAGGATCCTTAAAGGAAGTACTATCTTCCAGAGGAATAGTGGTACGTTTAGCAAGAGTAGAAATAGCCCCATCAACTTTGGGGATTTTTTCCCAACACTCTATAGATTTTGCTGGTAAAGGATACCATTTTTTTAAACCTTGAAGAAGGAATAAAAGAAGTACCTGGCTTATTCCATTCCTTAGAAATCATATCAGAAATAGCCTTAGGAATAGGAAAAAACCCTGGAGAAACCACAGGAGGTTTAAAAACAGCATTTAAACATTTATTAGACTGAACGTCAAGAGGACTGGTTACCTCAATATCCAAAGTAATTAACACTTCTTTTAATAAAGAACGCATATACTCTATTTTAAATAAATAAGTAGATTTGTCAGTGTCAATGTCTGAGGAAGGATCTTCTGTATCAGATAGATCCTCATCAGAAGAGGATAAATTAATAGGTTGTTGGTCATTTGAAATTTCATCAACTAAATGAAAGACCTTTTACGTTTATTAGAAGGTGGAAATGCAGACAAAGCCTTCAGGATAGAATCAGAAACAAATTCTTTAAAATTTACAGGTATATCATGCACATTAGAAGTTGAAGGAACTGCAACTGGCAATGTACTATTACTGATGGATACACTATCTGCATGTTAAAGTTTATCATGACAACTATTACAAATGACATTCGGCAAAATAATTTCTACAATTTTACAACAAATGCACTTAGCTTTGGTAGAACCAATGTTAGGCAGCAATGTTCCAGCAGAAACTTCTGAGGCAGGATCAGATTGGGACATGTTGCAAAATGTAAGAGACAAAAACAACATATAAAGCAAAATTATCTATTTCCTTATATGACAGTTTCAGGAATGGGAAAAAATGCAAATAGCATAGCCCTCTGATAGAGAAAAAGGCAAGAGGCAAACATCGATGGCGTATTGAAATAATGAAAAAGTTTGGCGCCAAGTATGACGCACAGGTAACAAACTTTTTTGGCGCCAAAAATAACTGGAAATGACACTCTCGCGTCACTAATGACGCAACCGTGTGAAAGGTCTTGGCGTCAAGTATGACACCGGAAATGACGAAGTTGCGTCATAGACGTATCTTTTCGCACCAAAAATATTTTCTCGCCAAGAATGACGCAATAAAGTTTAGCATTTGACGCACCCGTAGGCTTAATACCACCTGTAATTTGCAAGAAGTAGTCAATTGGAAAAAAGACTAAACCCCGGGTAAGAAATACATTTCTTAAAAAAAATGTTTATGTTCCCCAAATATGAAACTGACAGTCTGCAGAAGGAAATACATGAACCTGACTCATGGCAAATATAAGTACAATACATATATTTAGAACTTTATATAAATGCATAAAGTGCCAAACCATAGCTGAGGTGTCTTAAGTAATAAAAAAAACATACTTACCAAAAGACACCCATCCACAAATAGCAGATAGCCAAACCAGTACTGAAACAGTTATCAGTAGAGGTAATGGTAAATTGAGAGTATATCGTCGATCTGAAAAGGGAGGTAGGAGATGAATCTCTACCACCGATAACAGAGAACCTATGAAATAGACCCCTGTTAGGGAAATCATTGTATTCAATAGGTGATACTCCCTTCACATCCCTCTGACATTCTCTGTGCTCTGAGAGGAATCGGGCTTCAACAATGCTGAGAAGCGCATATCAACGTAGAAATCTTAGCACAAACTTACTTCACCACCTCCATAGGAGGCAAAGTTTGTAAAACTGAATTGTGGGTGTGGTGAGGTGTGTATTTATAGGCATTTTGAGGTTTGGGAAACTTTGCCCCTCCTGGTAGGATTGTATATCCCATACGTCACTAGCTCATGGACTCTTGCCAATTACATGAAAGAAATTATGTTTTTGTTTTAATGTTATTTTTTTTTCTTTTTGGTTACATTTTGCAAGATGTCTCAAACAGATCCTGCCTCTGATGTTACTATAGGAACTAATCTGCCTGAACACAATTCTACCTAAGCTAAGTGTGTTATTCATATAAGCTGATTTTATTTCTTCATCTCAATTACCAGTATGTGGCACTTGTTTATTACAAGTTGATAATGTTTCTATGAGTACAAATGCATCTACTGTTATTATTTCTCAGTTTAATGTACCTGATATTCCTGCAGATATGAATGTTATTGCTGCAGCCATAAGAAGACTATGACTGCTAATTTGTCTTCAAATAAACGTAAAAGGTCTTTTCAAACTTGTCATTAGATTGAATGAATTTTGTACTGACCGAAAGTATACTAAAGTGTTCTCTACTGATGAGGGTTCCTCTGACTCCTCCATCAGAGACAGAAATTGACAAATCTTCTTTTTAAGTTTACAATTGAACATATTTGTTCTCTATTAAGGAAGTATTGTTTACTTTAGGTATTAATGAGTCTAGTCCTCCTAGTAGCTAAGTTAACAATCGTTCAAATTCTGTGTTTAAGACTTCTGAGGTTGCTCCTGAAGTTTTTTTTCTTTTCCATATGCTTTCGGTAATATGATTGCTAAAGAATGGTCATAACCTGGTACACTTTTTTTTTTTTTTTTCCCCTTCTAGGTTTAAGACCTATCTTTTACTTATGGCTAGTTTAGAGTTTTGGGAACAAACTATTATTTCAATGGAAGATAGTACTTCTTTTCAGGATCCTTTAAGAAATCCTGAATCTTTCCTTAAAGTGCATATTTTCATACTGGTTATATTCTTAAACCAGCTATTTCTATGGCTGATGTTGCTGCTGCTTCAACTTTCTAGTTGGACAGTTTAGCGCAGTAGTGAAGTAAATGACATTGTTCTTTTATTTCAACATACAATCTTTTTATTTATGTTGCTATATTTGATGTCTTAAGTTTAATGTCAAATCTATATTTTTAGCTATTTTGACTTGACTTGAAATTGTGACCATTTCCTAATCTAAATTATTATTTCTATCTCTTCAGGGAAATAATTTGTTTGGTTCCTCTATATAACTGGGGGTAAGGGAGCGAGTGTGTGTGCTGCTGTGTTTATTTTATTTTTTGGCCCTAGACAAGTCATTTAAGGGTAAACTTAAAGCTCTCAATTGTTTTTGTTCTTTTCGTCTGTATAGACAACTGAAAACCTCTCATTCCCCTAAGGCCTCTGGCTCTATTTGGAGACCATCTGCTAATTGGAATAAATCCAAGCCTTATAAGGAACCAAATCCGGCTCCTAAATCTGCGTGAAGGTACGGCCCTCAATCCAGTTTTCTGGTGAGGGGCAGATTAAGTTTATTGATTTTGGACTGAATCTGTCCAAATGTCTTGAAATAGAGTATTGTTTTTCAAGGGTATTGATTTTTTTATTTTATTTTATATACAACCTTCCATGGAAAGATTCTTTTTTACGCATGTTTCAACAAACCCTTTGAAGACTCTGGCTTTTCTGAAGTGTGTTCCAGACCTAGAGTTTTCAGGGGTGTTTGTACCAGTTCCTCAGCAGGAACAGGGATTGGGTTTCTATACAAATCTATTCATTGTCCCAGAGAAGGATGATTTTTTTTTTTTTTTTAAGACCAAGCCTGGATCTGAAAATTTTAATCGTTTTGTAAGAGTCCTCAACTTTTAAGATGGTGACTATAAGGACTATTCTGCTTTTTGTTCAGTAGGGTCATTTTATGTCCACAATAGACTTTCAGGACGCTTATCTTCACATTTTGATTCATCCAGACCACTAGCTTTGTCTGAGATTCTCTTTTTTTTTTTTTTAGACAAACATTACTGTGACGAACCAAGGTTATCCAACCCTGCGCCAGTCACTTATTTGGCACAGAAAGGGTTATCAGCCCCCTTTTCTGTCACCTATAGGTCACAATCTAGCCACACCAGGCAAGCTTGTGATTCAGTTTAGTGGGTGCAAGGGTGAATCCCACTCCCTAGTCTGTACTAGACGTAAGAGAAATGCCCTAAACTCCCTTTTTATTGCCACCCACACTAAACCAACAATCCTATAGCTCAAATACTGCCACCACCTAAAATTTATTAAAGGGGAAATCCTAAGAAAAAACCCAGACTTTACACATTAACTCTAGAAATACAATTTAGCAGAAAATAACCTAAATTATACAGTTCTAATATTCCAGTCTCTTTCAGTAACATGGTTCAATTATTAGACAAAGGCCAAACTTAATAAAGGAATTATTTATTATACCAAAATATTATGCACAATGCATTATTAATAAAAAGTTGTTGCAAATAAAATGACGCATGCAAATAGTGTTTTAAAATAAAAAGGAGAAAAACAGAATTGAATACTTTCCTAGTCTTCAAGATCTGCGCCAGGGGCTGGCGTGAAAATGATGGCTACTTACTTCTGTACAGCAGCTCCCCTTGTAAGAATGACAATCTTATTGTTAAAAAATAAGATTCTTAAACCCTACTTTTCAGAGATCAGGTTGCTTAACCACACCCTCCTGGGCGGGCTAAGAAACCCCCCTGTCTTTACAACCTTCAATAGACTAATTTCTTGCCTGAATTTATACAATCCATTATCATTCCTGCTAGGTAAGAAATTTCTATATTTACATATCTAGAACCTCTTAGTTTTATTGGGAGAATTGGTTTGATATCAAATATGCCATAGGTTGTCATATTTACCTTCCTTTAGGTTATAACAGTTTTAACCCACATATGTACATAATATACCAATGTCCTGTCAGTGACCTGGTCAGTTTTTGCATCAGGCATTCTATTGACAGCTTAAGCCATAAACTTTATCCTGTGTATCTCTGTGACTAAGAGTTTCAGTGACTTTATGACCCAATGCATACACACTAACATTTGGTGGCTATTTAGGGGGTTCTGGCACTTCAAAGAAAATACAAACACAATTCTTCTTGAAAACAAATAACTGTTTTGAGTGCAAGCTTCACAAAGTTAACTCCTTAGCAGCTGAATCCTGAGATATTTGTGACAATTACCATTTTTCACTCTTTCTTTTGGTCTAGCAACTGCACCAAGAAGTTTCTCAAAGGTTCTCGGTGCTCTTCTTCTTTCTGTAATCGGAGAGCAGGGTATTGTGGTATTTTGGACAATATCTTGGTACTAGTTCAATCTTTTCATTTAGCAGAATCTCACACGAAACAACTTAATGTTGTTTTTTCTAGACATGGTTGGAGGATCAATTTACCAAAGAGTTTCTTTATTCTTTAGACATAGGTTACCTTCTTAGGTTTCCAAATAGATTCAGTGTCCATGATTTTTTTTTCTCTTACAGACAAGAAACGAATGAAGTGACTAGGTGCATGGAAGTCTTAGGTCTCATGGTTGCATCATCGGACGCAATCTCCTTTGCTCATTTTCATATGAGACCGCTACAGCTTTGCATGTTACACCTGTAGTGCAGGGATTATACTCTGATATCACAGTTGATATACTTCAATCCCAACACTTAACTCTCTCTGTTTTGGTGTTTAAACCATCACCTTATTGTTCAAGGGGCCTCCTTTGTTTGTCCTTCCTGGATTGTGATCAACAGATCCAGGTCTTACAGGTTGGGGAGCTGTCTAGGGATCTCTGACAGCACAAGGGGTTTGGAATCCTCAAGAGGTGAGGTTACCAATCATTTATTTTAGAACTCTGTGCTATTTTTAGAGCTCTTCAGACAATATCACAACAGTGGGATGTCAATCTTCAATGGGGGACTCGCAATCCTTTAGTAATGAAAGTAGTATCTCTGATATTATCTTGGGCGGAATCCAACTCTTGTCAAGACTCTGCGATTCATATCTCAGGTGTAGACATTTGGGAAGCAGACTATCTCAGCTGTCATTCTGTACATCGGGGGGGGGGGGGGGGGTTCCTTTTCCAGATGTGTTTTTTTTCAACTTGTACAGATGTGGGGTCTTCTAGAAATAGATGTTTTGGCCTCTCGTCTGAACAAGAGACTTCAGATACCTTTCCGGGTCCAGTGATCCTCAGGCGGAAATAATGGATGCTCTAGCAGTTCCTTATATTGGAACAATTTTATGTGTTTCTGATAGCACCAGCATGGCCTCTCAGGTTTTGGTATGCAGACCTTGTCCAAATGTCCAGTTGCCAGCCTTGGTCATTTTAAATTTAAATAAAATTATTAACCCCTAATCTGCCGCTCCCAACATCGCCGCCACTATAATAAACATCAAAGTCCAGAAAGGGAACAGCACATGGGAGTAAAGGAAGTGCACGGTAGACCTAGGGCGCTGCCAAGCCCTAATACACATGAACAAAGATAAGCAGGGTCTCCAGCACTTTATCAAACAGACTTTATTTGAACACAAATAGCGACGTTTCGGTGTCACAGCACCTTATTCATGCTTGGTAATTGTATACAGGCCTTTTGCATCTTTAAATACCCAAATTTTGGCGCCTTCTCAGATTGTTGTATGGAGAAGGCTCCCTCTAGTGGCCTAATGCTATACATACACTCACATAACTTATATACAGGTAGAATTAGTTAATATAAATATATTACTAAGTCCCAAAAGATACATAGAAGTTCACTAAAAAAATGCATAATAATCTATAAGAAAATTTCATTAAACTACAGTTTATATATTACCTAAATAAATGATTTCATAAACACTTTATGGAAAATTAAAATGCATAGAAAAAAAAAATTTTATACAAAATTTTATAAACAATTAAAAACAAGGGAAGGGCCTAAAAATACAGCAAAGATTCTAAGTAATAAATAATTAGTCGGGCTGAAGGTACTTAAAGAGAGATTCAGAAAAAACAGCTTAAATCAAATTCCCTGTTAAGACCCTTGGGATGCATACTATCTAATTTATGCACCCACCACATCTCTCTTTGTTTTAATAGACGCTCCCTATTCATGCCTCTTCTGTTTGGGGGGATATGGTCTATTACTTGCCACCTGAGTTGGCTAATGTGGTGGCCTTTCTCTAGAAAATGGTTGGATACAGGGGCATCCCTGTTCTTGCATCTAATGTTGGACCTATGTTGACCAATACGGCCTTTCACCTTACGGGTGGTCTCACCTATATTGATGCAAGAACAGGGACACTTGATCAAATATACCACATAGGTGGTCTCACAGGTATAATACCCCTTGATAGAAATCTTTTTTCCACTTTGGGGATGATGAAAGAATGCTCCTTTTATCACTGAATGGCAACTCATACAACCAAGACAGGGAAAAGTTCCCATATTTTTCTTACCCAACAACTGTTGTCTATTTTGTCTGGTGGGGCCTATGTCTGTTCTCACCAAGTGGTCCCTAAGGCTTTTTACTCTCTTGTGTGCCATAATGGGAGGCTCTTGGAACTGAGCTACATTAGAATTGCATTCCTTGAGAATATACCAGTTCTTCCGAATTAGCCTAGATATTTTGTCACTCAATGGGTTGTATTGACTGACAAACACCAGCCTATTTTCTTTGGGTGTTCTTTCTTTAATTTTATCCAAAGAGCCTATAGTATCATCTAGGAGTTTTTTAGGGTATCCTCTGTCAGTGAACTTTTTGGACATTTCATTAAACCTTATCCTCCTTGTCTCCCCATCATCGACAATCCTGTTAACCCTTAATAGTTGGCTCCTGGGAAGGGAATTTACCAATGGCCTGGGGTGGAAGCTGTTAAATTGCAATATACTGTTTCTGTCTGTCTCTTTTCTATACAGATCAAATTCTAGGTGATGACCCTTCTTGAGAACTAGCATGTCCAGGAAGGGTATAGATTCCTCACTGACACTCACTGTGAAGAAAAGGTCCCTTACTTCAGAATTTAAATCCTGAACAAATTGAGTGAGGGACTCAACATCGCCCCACCATACACCAAAAATATCGTCTATATATCTCCACCATACGGCTCCATATTGTTTAAATAACTAATTTTTATAGACGATACTCTCCTCAAACTCACACATGAAGAGGTTGGCGTATGATGGGGCGACGTTAGAGCCCATGGCTGTGCCCCTCACCTGGACATACCAGCTGTCCTGAAAGATAAAATAATTCCAATAAAGGACAATACGTAACAAGTCCTCCAAAAATGATACTTCAATCTCATTATACCTCCTGTTCACCATCAATGTTTTTTTTATTATGGATATACCAGTTTCATGTTTTATGGATGTGTATAAACTACGTACATCCATGGTGAACAGGAGGTATTTGTCACTAGGGAATACCAAGTCCCTTGCCTTCTGCAAAAAACTATTAGTGTCTTGTATGTAGCTTGACATCCTAGTGACTTCAGGCTGCAAGATCTTATCCAAAAATTTGGAAATGTTTGTAAATACCGACTCAACTGAGGAGACAATAGGTCGCCCCGGAGGTCTCTGTTTGTCCTTGTGGACTTTTGGGACAGTATAAAAGACAGGTGTCCTAGGGTTTACAGTACACAAATACTCAGATAGCTTTCTATCAATAATGCCTTGACTCAGGGCTCTCTGTACAACTACATTTATCTCCTTCTGTATATTACCTAAAGGATTTCCCTGCAGTGGCTTATATGTATTTATATCACTCAATTGTGAGAGGGCTTCGTTCACATAGTATCCTTTATCTAGCAAAACCATTGCTCCGCCTTTATCAACCCCCTTGAAGATGATGTTTTTATTACCTTTTAACTCCTTCAGTATCATATTTTCACCCTTAGCAAAATTAGTCAAATTGACACGTTCATTTTTATGCCACATAGTAGTATGTTTTTTATTTTTGTATTCATCACGTAACTTTTTAACCCCTTGTTGTATTATGTTAACAAATGTATTGACACTACTATTATTAACATTGGGGTTAAAAGAACTTTTTTTGCTAAGACCTAACTTTTTAAAAGACAATTCCGGAGTCTGGGCTTGACTATCTGCCAGATAATGTTCATTGCTGAACCAGACTTTAAGTTTGATATTGCGGTATAGTCTTTGCAAATCTTTTTCCAGCTCGAAAAAGTCTGTGTCATGGAAAGGGCAAAAAGAAAGTCCTCTATTAAGCATCGTATTTTCTTTTTCATTTAATGCATATTCTGACGTGTTTATTACTATATCATTATCTCCCCCCACAAGTGTGGAACATGTCTGGCTGTCCTTAATAATAGATATAGAGTTGCTTACTTCTTTGGCGCTTTCTTCCGGTTGGATCTGCGGATCGAGTTTCCCCTTGTAGCGGCAGTGTTTCTTGCCGCCCCGGTGGACCCGATGCTGCACTCGCTGTTGCTCGATCCTAAAGGGGATGAACCATGGGATGAGCCATCTGACGTATTGGATGCGTCATCATGCTGTTCTCTCCTTGTCGGCCTGTGCCTACGTCTGCCCCTGGGTCCTGATGCTCCCCGGTTGCTATAGTTACCGGATCTCCAGCGGTATACTCGACCCAGGCGGTAATCCTCTTCGTCACGGATGAACTTTGCCCTTTTTGTTTCTTTTATGGCTTTCTGTTCCTCCGCAATCTTAGTAGCGATCCTTTTCTCCATCTCTTGAAATTCATCATTGGACAAACAGGTCTGTAACTCATCCTTGCATTTTTTTATGTTCACCTCCTGCAACTCCATCTCCGTCTGTAAGCATTCCACAGTCCATACGATTAAATCGTATGAACACTTATTCAGAATAGCCTCGAACTTATCGCAATAGATTTTATTGTTGCTTAATAGAGTGGGGCGAGTATTCATTCGTAGCCCTCTGGGAATTCTTTTAACACGATAGTATTCTGCTAACGTGTTAGCATGCAGTTCCCATTTCATTTGTTTAAGTTGCATAGCTTCATATTCCTTGCCACTTGTTTCACCCGGTACAGTCCTTAGGTAATCTCTGGTACCTTTCATCAATGCTGTAATTCTGGCCGCCTCTATGTCCGTATATGCAAACATAATGCTACCATCCGTTTTCTGTGTCTCATTGCCTTCAGAAGGCATGTTGCTCCTCATATGCACAGTATCCCAGCAGCAACAAGTAACAAAGTCCAGAAAGGGAACAGCACATGGGAGTAAAGGAAGTGCACGGTAGACCTAGGGCGCTGCCAAGCCCTAATACACATGAACAAAGATAAGCAGGGTCTCCAGCACTTTATCAAACAGACTTTATTTGAACACAAATAGCGACGTTTCGGTGTCACAGCACCTTATTCATGCTTGGTAATTGTATACAGGCCTTTTGCATCTTTAAATACCCAAATTTTGGCGCCTTCTCAGATTGTTGTATGGAGAAGGCTCCCTCTAGTGGCCTAATGCTATACATACACTCACATAACTTATATACAGGTAGAATTAGTTAATATAAATATATTACTAAGTCCCAAAAGATACATAGAAGTTCACTAAAAAAATGCATAATAATCTATAAGAAAATTTCATTAAACTACAGTTTATATATTACCTAAATAAATGATTTCATAAACACTTTATGGAAAATTAAAATGCATAGAAATTTTTTATTTTTTTTTTATACAAAATTTTATAAACAATTAAAAACAAGGGAAGGGCCTAAAAATACAGCAAAGATTCTAAGTAATAAATAATTAGTCGGGCTGAAGGTACTTAAAGAGAGATTCAGAAAAAGCAGCTTAAATCAAATTCCCTGTTAAGACCCTTGGGATGCATACTATCTAATTTATGCACCCACCACATCTCTCTTTGTTTTAATAGACGCTCCCTATTCATGCCTCTTCTCCCCAAAGTGGAAAAAAGTTTTCTATCAAGGGGTATTATACCTGTGAGACCACCTATGTGGTATATTTGATCAAGTGTCCCTGTTCTTGCATCTATATAGGTGAGACCACCCGTAAGGTGAAAGACCGTATTGGTCAACATAGGTCCAACATTAGATGCAAGAACAGGGATGCCCCTGTATCCAACCATTTTCTAGAGAAAGGCCACCACATTAGCCAACTCAGGTGGCAAGTAATAGACCATATCCCCCCAAACAGAAGAGGCATGAATAGGGAGCGTCTATTAAAACAAAGAGAGATGTGGTGGGTGCATAAATTAGATAGTATGCATCCCAAGGGTCTTAACAGGGAATTTGATTTAAGCTGTTTTTTCTGAATCTCTCTTTAAGTACCTTCAGCCCGACTAATTATTTATTACTTAGAATCTTTGCTGTATTTTTAGGCCCTTCCCTTGTTTTTAATTGTTTATAAAATTTTGTATAAAAAAAAAAAAAAATTTCTATGCATTTTAATTTTCCATAAAGTGTTTATGAAATCATTTATTTAGGTAATATATAAACTGTAGTTTAATGAAATTTTCTTATAGATTATTATGCATTTTTTTAGTGAACTTCTATGTATCTTTTGGGACTTAGTAATATATTTATATTAACTAATTCTACCTGTATATAAGTTATGTGAGTGTATGTATAGCATTAGGCCACTAGAGGGAGCCTTCTCCATACAACAATCTGAGAAGGCGCCAAAATTTGGGTATTTAAAGATGCAAAAGGCCTGTATAAAATTACCAAGCATGAATAAGGTACTATAATAAACATATTAACACCTAAACCGCCACACTCCCGCCTCACAAACACTAGTTAAATATTATTAACCCCTAATCTGCCGCCACCTACCTACATTTATTAACCCCCTATTCTGCCGCCCCAAACATCACCGCTACTATACTAAATGTATTAACCCCCTATACCTAAGTCTAACCCTAAGACCCCCTAACTTAAATATAATTAAAATAATTCTAAATAAAACTTACTATTACCTAAATGATTCCTATTTAAAACTACAAATTTACCTGTAAAATAAACCTAAGCTAGCTACAATATAACAGTTACATTGTATCTATCTTAGGTGTTGTTATTTTTATTTTACAGCTAAGTTTGAAATTTATTTTAACTAGGTAGACTAGTTAGTAAATAGTTAACTATTTACTAGCTACCTAGGTAAAATAAATACAAATGTACCTGTAAAATAAAACCTAACATGTCTTACACTAACACCTAACATTACACTACAATTAAATAAATTACATAAATTAAATACAATAAACAAATTATCAGATATTTAAACAAATTTTGTGGGGCATTGCCCCAAAGAAATTGGCTTTTACCTGTAAAAAAAAAAACCAATACAACCAACCCCCCAACAGTAAAACCCACCACCCACAAAACCAACCCCCCAAATAAAATCCTAACTAAAAAAACCTAAGCTCCCCATTGCCCTGAAAAGTGCCCAAACCCTACTCCAAAAATAAAACCCACCAAATAAATCCTTAAAAAAAGCCTAACACTAACCCCCTGTTCCAATCAGCCAATAGAATGCAAGCTTAATCCTATTGGCTGATTGGATCAGCCAATAGTATTGAAGCTCAATCCTATTGGCTGATTGCATCAGCCAATAGAATTCTATCAGCCAATCGGAATTGATGGGGCGCCATCTTGGATGACGTCATTTAAAGGAACCTTCATTCGTCGTTAGCCGTGGAAAGAAGAGGATGCTCCGCGCAGGATGTCTTGAAGATGGACTTGCTCCGTGCCGGATGGATGAAGATAGAAGATGCCGTCTGGATGAAGACTTCTGCCCCTCTGGAGGACCACTTCTGCTGGCTTGGATGAAGACTTCTCCCGCCTTCATTGAGGAATTCTTGCTGCTTGGGTGAAGACTTCTCCCGGCTTTGTTGAGGATGGATGTCCGGTCTTCAAAACTGTAAGTGGATCTTCGGGGGTTAGCGTTAGGCTTTTTTAAGGGTTTATTGGGTGGGTTTTATTTTTAGAGTAGGGTTTGGGCCCTTTTCAGGGCAATGGGGAGCGTAGGTTTTTTAGTTAGGATTTTATTTAGGGGGTTAGTTGTGTGGGTGGTGGGTTTTACTGTTGGGGGTTGTTTGTATTGTTTTTTTACAGGTAAAAGAGCCGAGTTCTTTGGGGCAATGCCCCACAAAAGGCCCTTTTAAGGGCCATTGGCAGTTTAGTTTAGGGTTTTTTTTTTATTTTGGGGGGGGGGGGGCTTTTTTATTTTGATAGGGCTATTAGATTAGGTGTAATTAGTTTAAATATCTGATAATTTGTGTTTTATTTTGTGTAATTTAGTGGGGGGGGTTGTAATTTAGGTAATTGTATTTAATTTATTTAATTGTAGTGTAATGTTAGGTTTTATTTTACAGGTAAATTTGTATTTATTTTAACTAGGTAGCTAGTAAATAGGTGTTATTTTTATTTTACAGCTAAGATTGTATTTATTTTAACTAGGTAGACTAGATAGTAAATAGTTATTAACTAAGATAGCTACAATGTAACTATTAGTTATATTGTAGCTAGCTTAGATTTATTTTACAGGTAAGTTTTTAGTTTTAAATAGGAATAATTTAGGTAATAATAGTACTTTTTTTTAGTTTGAATTATTTTAATTATATTTAAGTTAGGGGGTGTTAGGGTTAGACTTAGGTTTAGGGGGTTAATACATTTAGTATAGGGGCGGCAGATTAGGGGTTAATAAATGTAGGTAGGTGGTGGTGACGTTGGGGGCAGCAGATTAGGGGTTAATAATATTTAACTAGTGTTTGCGATGCGGAAGTGCAGCAGTTTAGAGGTTAATATGTTTATTATAGTGACATCTATGTCGGGAGCGGCAGATTAGGGGTTAATAGGTGTCGGCGATGTTGTGGGTGGCATATTTGAGGTTAATAAGTGTAAGATTAGGGGTGTTTAGACTTGGGGTTCATGTTAGGGTGTTAGGTGTAAACATAAATTTTGTTTCCCCTTAAGAATCAATGGTGCTGCATTACAGAGCTTTACTCTGCTTTTTTGCAGGTGTTAGGTTTTTTTTCAGCCGGCTCTCCCCATTGATGTCTATGGGGAAATTGTGCACGAGCACGTAAAAGCAGCTCACTGCAGCGCTGGTATTGGAGTGCGCTATGGAGCTCAATTTTGCTCTACGCTCACTTCTTGCCTGTTAACTCCGGGTTTTTGAAAACCAGTCAAGGTATATATATATATATATATATATATATATATATATGGGAAATGACGGAGGGGACGCAGCTGCTGGGAGCTAATATATAGTGACCCACCAGTTCATAAACAAATACCGGTATGGCCTTAAATATAACAGTAATGTGGTGCAGACCCTTAAAGTAAGTTATATGTGTTTAAGAAAGAGAAGAAATCCTGAACCAAGTATATCAGGATGAAAGACAGGGAATTCAGCACTCTTTTCAAAAAGTATTTTATTTAGCTCATCAAGGTAAAATGAGGAGTATCCAAAAAAATAAACTTATGTGGCAACAAGAGAGGACAATCTCTAGCATTTATTTAGCGAGGCATATTGTTTCAATAGTACAGATACAATATGTCTATATACAATAGACCAAAAAATGTACATACAAAAGAAAAAATGAACACAAAATAAATATACAAACCTGACCGGTCAGGGGTTAGTGTGAATGCTTGAACCTAGTACATATACTGACTAAAAGTTAGAAAGGTATACCAATATTGCAGCAGATAGCTTAATCTGCTGTTTGTTATCATGTCAGACAGAGATATCTCATTGTATGAACAGTAAGGTAAATGTATTTCATAGGAAGCCTTTGTCAGACTACTACACCCTGCTGCGAACGGCACCTTCAAGTATAAGGTTAATTGCCGGGCAGGTATAAGAATGGGATCTAAGTAGATACTGACATTGCGCCCAAAGAAATATAGTGCAACTATGGGCAGTACATAAAAGGCATATTCTTGTAGTGTACATACATGTATATGAAGAGATATATTAGTGAGACACACTTATCAAACTACTACACCCTGCTGCGTACGGCACCTTATTATATAAGGCTTAATGCCGTGCAGGTATATTGATGGGATCTAAGTAGTTATTGATAATGTATCTCAAAATATGTACATTCGTCTGTTAGTAAGCAAGTAGCAAACAGTATAAGCATAAGCATAGAAAATAGCTCAGCAGAAATGAATAACAGGCAGGTAGTAGCATGTATTTCTGTTAGTCGCTAGACAGTCCCTTGCAAGCAGTCTTAAATGCATGAGGATGAAAAGTTCATGATAAAGATGGCAAGCATAAGTGCAAAGTAGAAAACTGCATGATAGTTTTGCATAGTGATGGTGTTATTTAGAGACTTGTAGTTTTACCCTCGCAACCGGGTAGCGATATCCAGATCAAATATCGATGTGCCTATCTATCAGGCAAGAATTATAATAGCATACGACCTGTTTCCTGCACAGTCCTAGGACTAATAGATGGTAAATAGTCCTTTGTGGGTCCCCAAAACCATCTTACAGGAGATCCTTCGTGAGCGTTAGTTTGCAGAGCTTCTGTGTTCAGTGGCGTTCACACAAACCACATGTTCCGTGTCGGCTTGTCCAATGCCGACGCGCGTTTCACCCGCTGGGTGTGTCGGGCTTCGTCAGGGCGTAATGACGTAGGGAGCATCTCCTCTCCCTTTTAAACTTAAGAGAATACACGCCCCTATTGAAAAGCTATAGAGCTCCATGGTGCTAAACAGGATAATTAAAAACAAGTGAACTCACTATATAATATCCAAATTCTGACATTACTAATATTGAAAACATAGCAAGCCTGGCTTATAACCTAAGTGGAAAAATATTAAAAAATATGTACAAAGCAAGTCATGATTTGGTCGTGTATATTACAAGGTAAATATAGGAAAATTACCAAATAAAGTCTACGCCAATAAGGGCCCTAAATTTAAAATACTCAATTGAAAAAATGTATCATATTGCAGAAGTGTAAGACTAATATGAAATTCGTACTCAATTGAGTAATTTGTTATATCACTGTATGGTAAACAGATGTCTGAAAACGAGAATGTGGTTAAGATGACATCCATGCCTTATAGAAAGCAGGCCATGTCTATCCTATCATTCAACCCATTGGGTGTCTGGGTTTGTAGGATCGTGATCCACCTACATTCCTTCTGGAGGAGGACTTTGTCGTTGTCACCCCCTCTGTTATTGGTAATGCCTCTGTCAATACCAACGAATGAGAGGGAGTCAGGATTACAGGCATGAATTTCTTCAAAGTGTTTGGCCACATTACTCTTGGGATTTTTATATTTAATGTCATCCCTATGTTCAGTTATCCTGTCCTTTATGGCTCTCCTGGTTTTACCCACGTAAAAACGTGGGCAACTACAGGAGAGGAGGTAAATAACCCCTTCAGTACTGCATGTAATGTGGTGTTTTAATTTGTATATTTTGCCTGTGTGGGTTGAAAACACTTTAGTTTTTACCATGTATTTGCACGCCACACATCTTCCACAGGGATGGTTTCCAGTGGACCTATGTGTGGTAAGCCAATCTGTTTGTTTTTTGAGTGACGTATATTGACTTCTCACGAATTTGTCTCTCAAATTGGGTGCTCTTCTGGCAGTGATTGTGGGGTGATCTCCTACTTCTCTAGATACCCCTTCATCACTCGTTAGAACGTGCCAGTTTTTTTCCAGTATCTTTCTCAGGGCTTTCCAGTGACAATTATAGTCCGCTATTAATCTGATTGGACCCTGTTTAGCTTTTTGCTTGGGTACAAGAAGTTGCTCTCGGTTCATATTAGCTGCTTCATGTAGAGCTCTATTGACAACTCTTTTAGAGTACCCCCTATTTAGAAAACGTTGATGCATCTCTTTGGCATGCTCATAGTATTTTGTTTTAGTGGAGCAGTTACGACGTAGTCTAAGGAACTGCCCCTTTGGTATCCCCTTCTTAAGATGGTCAGGATGGTGGCTTGTCGCAAGAAGCAAACTATTAGTTGCAGTAGTTTTGCGAAAATTCTCAGTCACAATAGAGCCCTGATTGAGGATAATCTTAATATCCAGAAAGGATATTTCCTCCTTACTGCTTTGCAGTGTGAGATAGATATTTTTGTCATTTTTATTCAGAGTTTCTACAAAAGCAGAAAGGCTTGTTTCTGAGCCCTCCCATATGAGGAAAATGTCATCCACATATCGAAGCCATATGTGGATGTTCTCCTCAAAGAGAGGGCTCTGGTATACATCTTCCATCTCCCAGGCTCCCAAATGGAGGCAAGCATATGTGGGGGCACATGTTGCCCCCATAGCTGTCCCCTGCTGCTGAACATACACTTTATTGTCAAAAAGAAACACATTATTTGTCAAGATGAACTCCAACAGTTCCATGACAAAATCAGTGTGCTGTTGTGTTTGTGTGCCTCTCATTGC
Source organism: Bombina bombina (assembly GCF_027579735.1). Taxonomy (NCBI): domain Eukaryota; kingdom Metazoa; phylum Chordata; class Amphibia; order Anura; family Bombinatoridae; genus Bombina; species Bombina bombina. The sequence continues at coordinate 79,648 of NW_026512153.1, forward strand.
AAGAAAGTGATGGCATGCCTTCAAACCAACATTGTGTGGGATGGACGAATATAGTCCTTCCACATCTAAACAGGCCATGATAGCACCTGGAGGGACTGACAGGTTATCGATTTTTCTTAAGAAGTCTGCCGTGTCCAGGATGTAAGATGGTAGTGTACTCAAAAATGGCCTAAGAAAGTAATCTACGTAATTGCCTAAATTTTCAGTTAAACTGCCAATGCCGGCAATTATTGGACGGCCAGGCGGATGGTTAGCATTCTTATGTATTTTAGGAATACAATAGAAGACAGGTGTTATTGGATGCTCAGGGTAAAGATATTTCTGTTCATGAGTAGTAATCAAGCCATCATTCTTTGCCCTTTTCAATATATTAAACAGTTTAAATTGTAGGGAAGATGTTGGATTAAATGTCAATGCTTTGTAATGCTTCTTATTCAAAAGTTGACGTTTTGCTTCTAGGACATACATATTCTCATCCCACAGGACTAGGTTTCCACCTTTGTCCGCGGGCTTGATTAGAAATCCTTTTGCCTTGATGAGATCAGTGAGTGCTTTGCGTTCAGGTTTTGTTAAGTTATCATCAACAATTCCTGTAAAAGACAGTCGATTCACCTCTTTCTCAACTTGTCTTACGAAAATATTGACAGCTGGCACCATTGATAGTTGCGGCATATATTTTGATTTTGCTTTAAAGTTAGAGGTGGTTTTGTTGTAGTGAGGAAGATCTTTAATCTGGGTAGAAGCATATTGGCTTCCTTCATTTTCTTCTAATAGGCTTTGTAAATTTTCTAAAGTGGACTTATCCTCCAAAGTAATGGCGACATCGTCCACTAGGTGTTTGCTTTTGCCCTTCATTAATTGTGACAACACAATTTTTCGGGCAAACAGGTGGAGGTCTTTTATAAAATTGAACTTATCAAGGTTATTCGAGGGGCAGAAGGAAAGACCTTTTTTAAGTACCTCTATATGAGCGAGGTTTAACTTAAAAGAAGATACATTTATTATCTGGAGGCCTTCTTCTGCTGTTTTTAGTATCCCCTGCGTCCCCGGAATCGCTGGGGTCTGCCCCTCACAAAATTCCCCCGATTTTGTTGTTGCCTCCGTTGTCTGGAGGGATATCTCCTCTCTCGTGAGTCTGAATTTTTCCCTCCTCCACCTTCTCTTCCTACCTCCTCTCCTCCTTCCCCTAAAAAATCATGTGATTTTTCTGTAGCTGATCTATGATGTTCTGATTCTACATCAGACACATCTGTGCCAGAGTCATAAGTCCCCCTTACTGCCAGATAGTTGTAAACTTTGTTGTTCTTGTAATCATCATTGTCTCTGGACAGTTTCCTGCCTTTCCTTAGTTTAATATCATTTTGTAATCTAGCAATCTGTTCTTTAATTTCTTCATTAAGTTTTGCAAAGTTATGATTGTTAGAAAAGGTGTTTACTATTTTTAGGCATTCCTCTGCCTGTGTAATTGTCTTGTCCAATCTTTCTTTATTGCGTTTAACCATTTTACCCATCAAAATGATGGAGCACTCTGTCAGGCTGGAGTTCCAGTCCTCCATGAATGCTTCTCCTCCTTCATCTTCCCTAAGATTGGTCCCGGGGTCTAGTCTCAATCGTAAACCCCTAGGTATGATGTTATTTTTGATATAATTCTCTAGGCTGGAAGTTTCAGCCCTGAGTTTGACCTGTTTCACTAAGAGTTTCTTATAGTTCTTAAATGCCCCATATATATTGACTGGTGCATTATTCTCTACCTGACTCTCTTCCAGACCTGACATAGACAGTGACGCTGTTAGCTCAGCCTCCCAGTTCTCATCAGATAGTGTAAATGCCATATCAGTGATATAATTAAAAAACAGGGCTCAAATGCCAATTATTTCTCTGTCTCTTGCAGCCACGTAAGTATAGGATACTCCCAAGAGTTGTAAACTCTTGAAAAATTAGTAATAGCAATATATGGTCACCTCTCCGGAAACCTATGGCTTGGTCATAAGACCCAGTAATATAGGTACTGTAATTTGAAAAATAGGGGAAATGACGGAGGGGACGCAGCTGCTGGGAGCTAATATATAGTGACCCACCAGTTCATAAACAAATACCGGTATGGCCTTAAATATAACAGTAATGTGGTGCAGACCCTTAAAGTAAGTTATATGTGTTTAAGAAAGAGAAGAAATCCTGAACCAAGTATATCAGGATGAAAGACAGGGAATTCAGCACTCTTTTCAAAAAGTATTTTATTTAGCTCATCAAGGTAAAATGAGGAGTATCCAAAAAAATAAACTTATGTGGCAACAAGAGAGGACAATCTCTAGCATTTATTTAGCGAGGCATATTGTTTCAATAGTACAGATACAATATGTCTATATACAATAGACCAAAAAATGTACATACAAAAGAAAAAATAAATATACAAACCTGACCGGTCAGGGGTTAGTGTGAATGCTTGAACCTAGTACATATACTGACTAAAAGTTAGAAAGGTATACCAATATTGCAGCAGATAGCTTAATCTGCTGTTTGTTATCATGTCAGACAGAGATATCTCATTGTATGAACAGTAAGGTAAATGTATTTCATAGGAAGCCTTTGTCAGACTACTACACCCTGCTGCGAACGGCACCTTCAAGTATAAGGTTAATTGCCGGGCAGGTATAAGAATGGGATCTAAGTAGATACTGACATTGCGCCCAAAGAAATATAGTGCAACTATGGGCAGTACATAAAAGGCATATTCTTGTAGTGTACATACATGTATATGAAGAGATATATTAGTGAGACACACTTATCACTTATTAAATGCTAGAGATTGTCCTCTCTTGTTGCCACATAAGTTTATTTTTTTGGATACTCCTCATTTTACCTTGATGAGCTAAATAAAATACTTTTTGAAAAGAGTGCTGAATTCCCTGTCTTTCATCCTGATATACTTGGTTCAGGATTTCTTCTCTTTCTTAAACACATATAACTTACTTTAAGGGTCTGCACCACATTACTGTTATATTTAAGGCCATACCGGTATTTGTTTATGAACTGGTGGGTCACTATATATTAGCTCCCAGCAGCTGCGTCCCCTCCGTCATTTCCCCTATTTTTCAAATTACAGTACCTATATTACTGGGTCTTATGACCAAGCCATAGGTTTCCGGAGAGGTGACCATATATTGCTATTACTAATTTTTCAAGAGTTTACAACTCTTGGGAGTATCCTATACTTACGTGGCTGCAAGAGACAGAGAAATAATTGGCATTTGAGCCCTGTTTTTTAATTATATCACTGATATGGCATTTACACTATCTGATGAGAACTGGGAGGCTGAGCTAACAGCGTCACTGTCTATGTCAGGTCTGGAAGAGAGTCAGGTAGAGAATAATGCACCAGTCAATATATATGGGGCATTTAAGAACTATAAGAAACTCTTAGTGAAACAGGTCAAACTCAGGGCTGAAACTTCCAGCCTAGAGAATTATATCAAAAATAACATCATACCTAGGGGTTTACGATTGAGACTAGACCCCGGGACCAATCTTAGGGAAGATGAAGGAGGAGAAGCATTCATGGAGGACTGGAACTCCAGCCTGACAGAGTGCTCCATCATTTTGATGGGTAAAATGGTTAAACGCAATAAAGAAAGATTGGACAAGACAATTACACAGGCAGAGGAATGCCTAAAAATAGTAAACACCTTTTCTAACAATCATAACTTTGCAAAACTTAATGAAGAAATTAAAGAACAGATTGCTAGATTACAAAATGATATTAAACTAAGGAAAGGCAGGAAACTGTCCAGAGACAATGATGATTACAAGAACAACAAAGTTTACAACTATCTGGCAGTAAGGGGGACTTATGACTCTGGCACAGATGTGTCTGATGTAGAATCAGAACATCATAGATCAGCTACAGAAAAATCACATGATTTTTTAGGGGAAGGAGGAGAGGAGGTAGGAAGAGAAGGTGGAGGAGGGAAAAATTCAGACTCACGAGAGAGGAGATATCCCTCCAGACAACGGAGGCAACAACAAAATCGGGGGAATTTTGTGAGGGGCAGACCCCAGCGATTCCGGGGACGCAGGGGATACTAAAAACAGCAGAAGAAGGCCTCCAGATAATAAATGTATCTTCTTTTAAGTTAAACCTCGCTCATATAGAGGTACTTAAAAAAGGTCTTTCCTTCTGCCCCTCGAATAACCTTGATAAGTTCAATTTTATAAAAGACCTCCACCTGTTTGCCCGAAAAATTGTGTTGTCACAATTAATGAAGGGCAAAAGCAAACACCTAGTGGACGATGTCGCCATTACTTTGGAGGATAAGTCCACTTTAGAAAATTTACAAAGCCTATTAGAAGAAAATGAAGGAAGCCAATATGCTTCTACCCAGATTAAAGATCTTCCTCACTACAACAAAACCACCTCTAACTTTAAAGCAAAATCAAAATATATGCCGCAACTATCAATGGTGCCAGCTGTCAATATTTTCGTAAGACAAGTTGAGAAAGAGGTGAATCGACTGTCTTTTACAGGAATTGTTGATGATAACTTAACAAAACCTGAACGCAAAGCACTCACTGATCTCATCAAGGCAAAAGGATTTCTAATCAAGCCCGCGGACAAAGGTGGAAACCTAGTCCTGTGGGATGAGAATATGTATGTCCTAGAAGCAAAACGTCAACTTTTGAATAAGAAGCATTACAAAGCATTGACATTTAATCCAACATCTTCCCTACAATTTAAACTGTTTAATATATTGAAAAGGGCAAAGAATGATGGCTTGATTACTACTCATGAACAGAAATATCTTTACCCTGAGCATCCAATAACACCTGTCTTCTATTGTATTCCTAAAATACATAAGAATGCTAACCATCCGCCTGGCCGTCCAATAATTGCCGGCATTGGCAGTTTAACTGAAAATTTAGGCAATTACGTAGATTACTTTCTTAGGCCATTTTTGAGTACACTACCATCTTACATCCTGGACACGGCAGACTTCTTAAGAAAAATCGATAACCTGTCAGTCCCTCCAGGTGCTATCATGGCCTGTTTAGATGTGGAAGGACTATATTCGTCCATCCCACACAATGTTGGTTTGAAGGCATGCCATCACTTTCTTGCAATGAGAGGCACACAAACACAACAGCACACTGATTTTGTCATGGAACTGTTGGAGTTCATCTTGACAAATAATGTGTTTCTTTTTGACAATAAAGTGTATGTTCAGCAGCAGGGGACAGCTATGGGGGCAACATGTGCCCCCACATATGCTTGCCTCCATTTGGGAGCCTGGGAGATGGAAGATGTATACCAGAGCCCTCTCTTTGAGGAGAACATCCACACATGGCTTCGATATGTGGATGACATTTTCCTCATATGGGAGGGCTCAGAAACAAGCCTTTCTGCTTTTGTAGAAACTCTGAATAAAAATGACAAAAATATCTATCTCACACTGCAAAGCAGTAAGGAGGAAATATCCTTTCTGGATATTAAGATTATCCTCAATCAGGGCTCTATTGTGACTGAGAATTTTCGCAAAACTACTGCAACTAATAGTTTGCTTCTTGCGACAAGCCACCATCCTGACCATCTTAAGAAGGGGATACCAAAGGGGCAGTTCCTTAGACTACGTCGTAACTGCTCCACTAAAACAAAATACTATGAGCATGCCAAAGAGATGCATCAACGTTTTCTAAATAGGGGGTACTCTAAAAGAGTTGTCAATAGAGCTCTACATGAAGCAGCTAATATGAACCGAGAGCAACTTCTTGTACCCAAGCAAAAAGCTAAACAGGGTCCAATCAGATTAATAGCGGACTATAATTGTCACTGGAAAGCCCTGAGAAAGATACTGGAAAAAAACTGGCACGTTCTAACGAGTGATGAAGGGGTATCTAGAGAAGTAGGAGATCACCCCACAATCACTGCCAGAAGAGCACCCAATTTGAGAGACAAATTCGTGAGAAGTCAATATACGTCACTCAAAAAACAAACAGATTGGCTTACCACACATAGGTCCACTGGAAACCATCCCTGTGGAAGATGTGTGGCGTGCAAATACATGGTAAAAACTAAAGTGTTTTCAACCCACACAGGCAAAATATACAAATTAAAACACCACATTACATGCAGTACTGAAGGGGTTATTTACCTCCTCTCCTGTAGTTGCCCACGTTTTTACGTGGGTAAAACCAGGAGAGCCATAAAGGACAGGATAACTGAACATAGGGATGACATTAAATATAAAAATCCCAAGAGTAATGTGGCCAAACACTTTGAAGAAATTCATGCCTGTAATCCCGACTCCCTCTCATTCGTTGGTATTGACAGAGGCATTACCAATAACAGAGGGGGTGACAACGACAAAGTCCTCCTCCAGAAGGAATGTAGGTGGATCACGATCCTACAAACCCAGACACCCAATGGGTTGAATGATAGGATAGACATGGCCTGCTTTCTATAAGGCATGGATGTCATCTTAACCACATTCTCGTTTTCAGACATCTGTTTACCATACAGTGATATAACAAATTACTCAATTGAGTACGAATTTCATATTAGTCTTACACTTCTGCAATATGATACATTTTTTCAATTGAGTATTTTAAATTTAGGGCCCTTATTGGCGTAGACTTTATTTGGTAATTTTCCTATATTTACCTTGTAATATACACGACCAAATCATGACTTGCTTTGTACATATTTTTTAATATTTTTCCACTTAGGTTATAAGCCAGGCTTGCTATGTTTTCAATATTAGTAATGTCAGAATTTGGATATTATATAGTGAGTTCACTTGTTTTTAATTATCCTGTTTAGCACCATGGAGCTCTATAGCTTTTCAATAGGGGCGTGTATTCTCTTAAGTTTAAAAGGGAGAGGAGATGCTCCCTACGTCATTACGCCCTGACGAAGCCCGACACACGCAGCGGGTGAAACGCGCGTCGGCATTGGACAAGCCGACACGGAACATGTGGTTTGTGTGAACGCCACTGAACACAGAAGCTCTGCAAACTAACGCTCACGAAGGATCTCCTGTAAGATGGTTTTGGGGACCCACAAAGGACTATTTACCATCTATTAGTCCTAGGACTGTGCAGGAAACAGGTCGTATGCTATTATAATTCTTGCCTGATAGATAGGCACATCGATATTTGATCTGGATATCGCTACCCGGTTGCGAGGGTAAAACTACAAGTCTCTAAATAACACCATCACTATGCAAAACTATCATGCAGTTTTCTACTTTGCACTTATGCTTGCCATCTTTATCATGAACTTTTCATCCTCATGCATTTAAGACTGCTTGCAAGGGACTGTCTAGCGACTAACAGAAATACATGCTACTACCTGCCTGTTATTCATTTCTGCTGAGCTATTTTCTATGCTTATGCTTATACTGTTTGCTACTTGCTTACTAACAGACGAATGTACATATTTTGAGATACATTATCAATAACTACTTAGATCCCATCAATATACCTGCACGGCATTAAGCCTTATATAATAAGGTGCCGTACGCAGCAGGGTGTAGTAGTTTGATAAGTGTGTCTCACTAATATATCTCTTCATATACATGTATGTACACTACAAGAATATGCCTTTTATGTACTGCCCATAGTTGCACTATATTTCTTTGGGCGCAATGTCAGTATCTACTTAGATCCCATTCTTATACCTGCCCGGCAATTAACCTTATACTTGAAGGTGCCGTTCGCAGCAGGGTGTAGTAGTCTGACAAAGGCTTCCTATGAAATACATTTACCTTACTGTTCATACAATGAGATATCTCTGTCTGACATGATAACAAACAGCAGATTAAGCTATCTGCTGCAATATTGGTATACCTTTCTAACTTTTAGTCAGTATATGTACTAGGTTCAAGCATTCACACTAACCCCTGACCGGTCAGGTTTGTATATTTATTTTGTGTTCATTTTTTCTTTTGTATGTACATTTTTTGGTCTATTGTATATAGACATATTGTATCTGTACTATTGAAACAATATGCCTCGCTAAATAAATGCTAGAGATTGTCCTCTCTTGTTGCCACATAAGTTTATTTTTTTGGATACTCCTCATTTTACCTTGATGAGCTAAATAAAATACTTTTTGAAAAGAGTGCTGAATTCCCTGTCTTTCATCCTGATATACTTGGTTCAGGATTTCTTCTCTTTCTTAAACACATATATATATATATATATATATATATATATATATATATATATATATATTATATATTTGAGTAACCAATTCCAAATGATTCATTCAGAAAAATGAAACTCATGCCCCATCCTCCCACATTCAGTATGCAAAGTTGTTTTAAACATCCAAATGAGGACAATAAAACATTTGGTCTATTGAACTTAAAACAATCACTTAAAGGAATTTGTAAAAGTGATTTTGAGAAAGAACAGAATTTATAGCTTGAGATAGGATAAAAACCATTGAGCCATTTCCAAACATCTCTTACCCCATACAGTGAGTGGGGACGGGGTGTCTGGGATATGTCTTTGAGGCCTATTGAGATGGAAATTAGCTTGCTGGAATCTCAAAGGTACATGCTTATATATGGGCTTCCTGCCTGCTAAAGAATCGTTCTATCTGGGAAGGGATCTGAGGATACAGGCATATGAAGGAAATTATGGCTTTTGACAGCTGCCTGTTAAGTGACCCCCTATGAGCTATAGACACATGTTACAAGGTAATTTTGAAATTTACTGAAAATACTAAATACAAGATTGCCTGCATAGAAATGAATGTGTATATATATATATATATATATATATATATATATATATATATATATATATATATATATTTTGAAAGCATAAAATGTCTTAGCCTCTGTGTTTTTAAGAATATATATAGATATTTGTGGACCTAAAATGAAATGATTATTAACACTTACTTTTATTTCAGATCTACATAGACAAGATTCATACATCCAGGATTTATTATAAATATGAAATATAGTATATTCATGTTGGTATACAGTGCAGTACTGAATAGGAAATAGGATATATTTGTATATAAATGCCAGGATATTGATAACATTTTTAATAGATTTTAAGCTAATAATTAGCAGTATAATTACTTTAATATAATATAATGTTAAAGACACATGATGTTTCATATCAAAATAATCAGAAAAATTATATGATACTACCCCATCTACAATTAATATTGCAATTTATTAATGCAATGTTATAGTATTGTTTAATATAATCATTATATGGGAAATATTGTAAAATTTTTAGAAATGATTAAATGTATTGCTGTGTTTGTCTGCTGCCCCCCCCCCCCCCCCCCCGATGGCCAGAATCCAGTATGACAGTCAAGGGACTTAACTGTTAAAAGATGCATTTCCATAGCGAAAATATATACTGAACCAATGGGGAGCGTTCCCCAAAAGTATCCAATGAGAAGTGAAAAGCACCGTGGGCGTGAATGAAATAGGTCATCAATGATTAGATAAAAAGGAATAGTAAATGCAAACAGGGACAGTTTTTTTTGTGACTTGCTGGATACTGGTGATTTGATATTTGGCAGCCATACTCATCTCAACAAGCAAGAAACTGAAAACTTACCTTGATATGCGATAACTTTCCTTCAAATGAGATGATCTAAAGACCACTACGAATTGGTTCAAATTGGTGAAGTATAATTGTTCTAATTTTTAATAACTGAAACAAAGGTTATTGGTAGAAACATAGTCAATTTATAGTAAAGAGATTTAAAGGTTCACTCAGTATTTTAACTGTGTTCATAGTCCTATATATAAAGTTAAGTGTGTCTCTTGCATGCTAAATAATTCATCTGTGCAAAATATAGAATATATATATATATATATATATATATATACACAAACATACATACATACACATCTTAGAATTGGTCTTAATTATAAGTAAATAAGAATTTGTTCCAGTTTAAATAAATAGACATTTAAGTAACTGTTCACATTAAGAATATGGGTATTTTTAGTGTCCTAATTAGAATTGTATTAGAATCAATTACAGCTAAATAGCTGAGCATATATATATTGTTCTATTGTTTACTAAGCACTGTTAAAAATTGTATCAGTCTAAATGTTCAGTGGTTTATACTTTAATCTCATTGTGTTAATTGAATGAAAGGCTGCTGTGAGTAAGGCTAATTTTAAGGGTAGACTTTTATGAATTTTGCATAACATATTTGAATAGTTTTAAAACGCGTATAATATTGACTCATATTCTGATTCTTACAAATATATATATTTCAATGTGTTCATAGATATTTACTAATAATAAAGAATTCAGGTATTTATATTAATTTTATTGTCTTAGTATATGCATATTTGATTGTGGGTTCAGTTTAAAGAAAGATTGTTAAATATATTCAGTTATAACCCTGCCATATACTCACACATTGTTTGGAGAGTACTGCTAAGATTCTTATAAATATACTGACAAACCTGTAATACCAGCGCTGTAGGTAAGTGAGCGGTGACAATAACGTGCAAGTAAGCACCGCACCGCTCATAATGCAAAACTCATAATCTGGCCGAATATGATTAATGATAAAACAAGGTACAAAATATTCACAAGATATTTTCAGAAATGTACAAACTCAACCACGTTGAAGTTTAAAAAAAGGATTTATGTATTTTCTTCAGCTTTAGGTTACCCTGAGGTGTAGTTAGACCCCTTGGGGCCGATTTATCAAGTGTCTGGCAGACATGATCCGCTGTAAGCGGATTATGTCTGCCAGACATCGTTGATTGCCGACATCATATGCTGTCGGCAATTAACATTGCACAAGCAGTTCTGGTGAACTACTTGTGCAATGCCACCCCCTGCAGATTCACGGACAATCGGCCACTAGCAGGGGGTGTCAATCAACCCGATCATATACGATCGGGCCGGATTGCTGTCTGCCGCCTCAGAGGAGGTGTACGAGTTAAGGAGCAGCGGTCTTAAGACTGCTGCTTCTTAACTTCTATTTACGGCGAGCCTGAAGGCTCCTGCGGAAACAGGGGTATACGGCCCCATTCGGTGGCTATTGGAGGTAATGGTGAAATGTCATGGGTAACATCCCTAATGTTTATTTTAAAATTATCCTAGGCATCTCGCTTTCAATCATTGCCAACAACTTAGGGTGGAATATTCAGTTCAGCCATAGCTTTCAGAAAAGTCTCCCAACCTTGCAGTAATTTGCGCATGGTCACATTGTGACTTTGAGTAGCGCAACATACTAAGTCTAGTATGTTTGAACCAAAGATTCTTTGTTTTTTTGCAAATAAACTCCCTATTATCATTTACACTAGTTATTTTTGGCTTGTACTGTTTTAGAAAGAAGTAATGCAGCATTTTTCTTAAACCGGTCATGCAAATGGTTAACAGCTTCCTGAAATATTCTATCACCTTTTTCAATGGATACACCAGTTGTGTTATGATTGGTGCAGATAGATTCTCCCGAGGGCATTAATTGTGTTAACGCAGAATTTTCTCTAGCATCTAGCTTTGCATATACCAAATATTTCTGTAATACAGCATTGTACATTTTTATTTTCACATCCTCTGGTAAATCAGAATTATTTAATGTCCCTTATTTCAACATCCAAATGGTTTGTGACAGCCCTGCAAATGTCTACCTCATTTTGTTGAGGTTGTTGTAAGCGCTCCAACTGTTGGTTTGGGAGCAAATACATTTTTTGAGCATTCTTCATCAACTTTTAATAAAGAGGGATGTAAGTTTAGGAAGACCAAATCCTAAAAGAGATACTAAAAATCCACCCTTTTGTGTCACCAAAATCATCTTTTTGCTGAGAGCAACAGCTTTATTACTAAGTGTTTTTATACATTTTTTGCCACTTTTTAAGACCTTCTTTCTGTTGCTGTGTCAAAGTTAATCTATCTTTAAGAATGTTCAGGGCTATTTCACAAATAGAGGTGATAAAATAATTAATTAGAGGCACGGCGTAAAATAGCCTTTCTTTGCTGAGGTGTTGCACCTCTTAAGGTTTTTAAAGCCCCCCTATTATGGATTAGCCAGCTAGACATATATACACATGATGATTAATAATGTATGACTATTAGATAAAAATTTACCCTTTTTAAAATCAAATTTCTTTTAAAATGTAAGCGGCGGGTATATCTGGTAGAAAGAGGGAAGTTCTTAACCGCTGCTCTTAAATCTACTAATAAATAACCATAAGGTAATCAAGTGGCATCTTGAAAAGCTTCTAAAAATAAATGTGAGACTTACCCGGGTACATTTGTTTTGTCAAAGTGTTAATTTATAACTTATCCCTTGGGTTTTTAAAGAGAACCATATAGTTTGTGTTTAGTGTAAAATTTCTTTTTTCTTTTTATACACGGTACTCAGATTTCTGTGATGTACATATTTTCTTAAAAGCTTTTTCAAATTTCACTACAACTTGTAACCTCTATCAGATAATCAACAATTGTTAAATTAATTTTACCAGGTGGAAATAAATCATCATCGACAATGTATTAGGTAGACCCTCTGTAAATTTAATATGGAAAAAATACTTTAATAGTTCATCATACAATCTCTGCCAACGGGCATAAAACCAAAACAATATTATCAGGTTTATGAGACAGAAGCAAATCAGAGTGATGTAGGACTTGTCTAACAAAATAACTTTTTTTCCAGGATTTGAAGGACCTGTTTATATATAAAAAAAAAAAAAAAAAATCACAGGAAAAGGGGCGTTTCAAAGTTGTATCCATGATTCTCAATTTGTACCCGAACGGTAGTGTAATAAAGTCATGTGATAACAGTCTCTTTGTATAAACACACTTTTGTGTTTTCCTCAGTGGACTTGTCAACTTGTCAGTATTGTTTGTTCCTGACGATACACCTCTGCTGCGTCTACTCAAGAATTTGAAGGGTAATGCAACACTAGATCTTTTAAACTCTCAAAGCTGATTATGTCGGCGTTAGCAGAGTTCAGAGTTATAACCTTTACTTTTAAATTTGTCTTTATATTATTCAGTTTGTACCCGTAAGTCTTGGGACCAGCTGATACAAATTTGGCCATGTGTGTACCTGATGGTAGTTTACTAGTTAATTCACATAGTCATCTAAAAGGTGGATTCCAATCATCGTCCTTATCATGGTAGACACAACTCTCCTGCAGTCCGTCCGAAACTCTGTACAATTCAATTCTGGCATAAGCTGTTGTAAAACAAGCAATAAAAATGTTAGTGTTGTTGTTAAATATGTAACGTTCTTTAGAGTAATTCCAGCTAAGCATAGCCGTTTCATCATCTATAAAATCTAAAGCAGAGAGTTCATAATAAGGTAAAAAAAAAGAAAAAAAACATACTTTAATAACTCATCAGGGTCTGTCACTAAGCTGGTGTTGGGTAATTTACCCCTTTGACCAAAACTTACCCCACAAAGAAATAAGATTTTTCTTTTTAGAGATTTATCTTTTATGCTTTCACCCAGCTCTGTTTTGTGTACAGTTTAAAGGGATAGTAAACACAACATTTTTTATTGTTTAAAAGATAATCCCTTTATTTATCATTCGCCAGTTTTGCATAAACATCACTGTTATATTAATATACTTTTTTACCTCTGTAATTACATTGTATCTAAGCTTCTGCTCACTGCCTCCTTATCTCAGATCTTTTGATAGACTTGCATTTCAGACAATTAATGCTGACTCTTAAATAACTTCATGTGCATGAGTACTATGTTATCTATATGAAACACATAAACTAACGCCCTCTGGCTGTGAAAAACTGTCAAATGCAGAGACGGCCTCCAAGGGCTTAGAAATTAGCATATGAGCCTACCTAGGTTTAGCTTTCAACTAAGAACAAGGGAACAAAGCAAATTTGATGATAAAAGTAAATTAGAAAGTTGTTTAAAATGACATGCCCTATCTGAATCATGAAAGTTTAATTCAGACTTTACTATCCCTTTAATTGTGTTTGTGCACCCACCGTTAAGAGTCCAGGGGCTGCGGGAACTGCTTTTCAATGAGAAAAGGTTGTAGTTCTGCATCCGAGGATAAAATCACTATCCATTTGTGTTCCCAGAGCTCACGGACCTCAATTTAAAAATACAACATTGTGTCAGGGGACTGTTCATCATTTTGTTCAGCATCTGGTTCTGTAAGAGCTTGACTATATACTGGTTCTGTAAGAGCTTGACTATATACTGGTTCTGTAAGAGCTTGACTATATACTGGTTCTGTAAGAGCTTGACTATATACTGGTTCTGTAAGAGCTTGACTATATACTGGTTCTGTAACGGCTTGACTATATACTGGTTCTATAAGAGCTTGACTATATACTGGTTCTATAAGAGCTTGACTATATACTGGTTCTGTAAGAGCTTGACTATATACTGGTTCTGTAAGAGCTTGACTATATACTGGTTCTGTAAGAGCTTGACTATATACTGGTTCTGTAAGAGCTTGACTATATACTGGTTCTGTAAGAGCTTGACTATATACTGGTTCTGTAAGAGCTTGACTATATACTGGTTCTGTAGGAGCTTGACTATATACTGGTTCTGTAAGAGCTTGACTATATACTGGTTCTGTAAGAGCTTGACTATATACTGGTTCTGTAAGAGCTTGACTATATACTGGTTCTGTATGAGCTTGACTATATACTGGTTCTGTAAGAGCTTGACTATATACTGGTTCTGTAAGAGCTTGACTATATACTGGTTCTGTAAGAGCTTGACTATATACTGGTTCTGTAAGAGCTTGACTATATACTGGTTCTGTAAGAGCTTGACTATATACTGGTTCTGTAAGAGCTTGACTATATACTGGTTCTGTAGGAGCTTGACTATATACTGGTTCTGTAAGAGCTTGACTATATACTGGTTCTGTATGAGCTTGACTATATACTGGTTCTGTAAGAGCTTGACTATATACTGGTTCTGTAAGAGCTTGACTATATACTGGTTCTGTAAGAGCTTGACTATATACTGGTTCTGTAAGAGCTTGACTATATACTGGTTCTGTAGGAGCTTGACTATATACTGGTTCTGTAAGAGCTTGACTATATACTGGTTCTGTAAGAGCTTGACTATATACTGGTTCTGTAAGAGCTTGACTATATACTGGTTCTGTATGAGCTTGACTATATACTGGTTCTGTAAGAGCTTGACTATATACTGGTTCTGTAAGAGCTTGACTATATACTGGTTCTGTAAGAGCTTGACTATATACTGGTTCTGTAACGGCTTGACTATATACTGGTTCTATAAGAGCTTGACTATATACTGGTTCTGTAAGAGCTTGACTATATACTGGTTCTATAAGAGCTTGACTATATACTGGTTCTGTAAGAGCTTGACTATATACTGGTTCTGTAAGAGCTTGACTATATACTGGTTCTGCAAGAGCTTGACTATATACTGGTTCTGCAAGAGCTTGACTATATACTGGTTCTGTAAGAGCTTGACTATATACTGGTTCTGTAAGAGCTTGACTATATACTGGTTCTGTAAGAGCTTGACTATATACTGGTTCTGTAAGAGCTTGACTATATACTGGTTCTGTAAGAGCTTGGCTATATACTGGTTCTGTTTTAAGCTGTTTCTGATACTATGTGTGCGTATTGTGACATTCTGGCTCACCTAGAGATTCTTGTTGTACGGATAATTGATTAGTGTTATACCTTCCCATCTCAACATCTTTATAGCTTTTTTCTCCTGTTAAGTGTAGTCAGTCCACGGGTCATCCATTTCTTATGGAATATATCTCTTCCTAACAGGAAACTGCAAGAGAATTACCCAGCAGAGCTGCTATATAGCTCCTCCCCTCACATATCATACTCAGTCATTCTCTTGCAGCCTAACTAAAAAGGAAGCTGTGAGAGATCTGTGGTGTTTTTTAACTTAGTTTATTTCTACAATCAAAAGTTTGTTATTTTTAAATGGCACCGGAGTGTGCTGTTTATTCTCAGGCAGCATTAGAAGAAGAATCTGCCTGGGTTTTTTTCTATGGTCTTAGCAGACGTAACTAAGATCCACTGGCTGTTTCTCATCTGAGGAGTGAGGTAACTTCAGAGAAGGGGAATAGCATGCAGGGCTCCCCTGCAACAAATGAGGTATGTGCAGTAATTTATTTTCTGAGGAATGGAATTGACTGAGAAAATACTGCTGATACCATTGTAAAGTAAGTTGAGCCTTAAATGCAGTGATAGCGACTGGTATCAGGCTGATGTGTGTGTGTGTGTGTGTACACTGAATGTATTTTTCTAAGGAATGGAATTGACTCTGAAAATACTGTTAATACTGAAATAATGTATGAGCCTTAACTGCAGTAAAAATGACTGGTAGCAGGCTTATTAATAATAATACATAACTTTCAAATGTATGTTTAAAACGTTTACTGGCTTGTTAATCGTTTTTGTGAGGTACTTGGTGATAAAACTTATTAGGGCATGATTTTTACCACATGGCCATTTTTGTTTTCTGCATAGAAACAGTTTCTGAGCTTCCCCACTGTTGTAATATGAGTGGGAGGGGCCTATTTTAGCGCTTTTTTGCGCAGTAAAAATTCAGTCACAATCTGTCTACTTCATCCTCCATGATCCAGATCGTCTCTAGAGAGCTCAGGGGTCTTCAAAATCCATTTTGAGGGAGGTAATCAGGCACAGCAGTCCTGTGACAGTGTATTTGACTGTGAGAAAAACGTTAATTATATAATTGTTATCCGTTTTTGGGTACTAAGGGGTTAATCATCCATTTGCTGGTGGGTGCAATCCTTTGCTAACTTAATACATTTACTGTGAAAATTTGGTTGCTATAACTATTTTGGTCATTGTTATTTCAACTGTGTCAGTTTTTCTGTGCTTCTTAAAGGCACAGTAACGTTTTTTATATTGTTTGTAAATTAATTTTGAAAAGTATTTCCAAGTTTGCTAGTCTCCTTGCTAGTTTGTTTAAACATGTCTGACTCAGATGAATCTCTTTGTTCACTATGTTTAAAGGCCAATGTGGAGCCCAATAGAAATTTGTGTACTAATTGCATTGATGCTACTTTAAATAAAAGTCAATCTTTACATGTAAAGAAATTATCACCAGACGACGAGGGGGAAGTTATGCCGACTAACTCTCCTCACGTGTCAGTACCTGCGCCTCCCGCTCAGGAGGTGCGTGATTTTGTGGCGCCAAGTACATCAGGGAGGCCCTTACAAATCACTTTGCAAGACATGGCTACTGTTATGACAGAAGTATTATCTAAGTTGCCAGAATTAAGAGGCAAGCGCGATAGCTCTGGGTTAAGGATAGAGCGCGCGGATGAGATGAGAGCCATGTCAGATACTGCGTCACAGTTTGCAGAACGTGAGGACGGAGAGCTTCATTCTGTGGGTGACGGATCTGATCCAGGGAGACTGGATTCAGAGATTTCCAATTTTAAATTTAAGCTAGAGAACCTCCGCACATTACTAGGGGAGGTATTAGCGGCTCTGAATGATTGTAACACGGTTGCAATTCCAGAGAAATTATGTAGGTTGGATAGATACTATGCGGTACCGGTGTGTACTGACGTATTTCCTATACCAAAAAGGCTTTCAGAGATTATTAGCAAGGAGTGGGATAGACCGGGTGTGCCTTTTACCCCTCCTCCCATATTTAGGAAAATGTTTCCTATTGACGCCACCACACGAGACTTATGGCAGACGGTCCCTAAGGTGGAGGGAGCAGTTTCTACTTTAGCTAAGCGTACCACTATCCCGGTGGAGGATAGTTGTGCCTTTTCAGATCCAATGGATAAGAAATTAGAGGGTTACCTTAAGAAAATGTTTGTTCAACAAGGTTTTATTTTACAGCCCCTCGCATGCATTGCGCCTGTCACTGCTGCGGCAGCATTCTGGTTTGAGTCTCTGGAAGAGGCCATTCGCTCAGCTCCATTGGATGAAATAATCAACAAGCTTAAGACACTTAAGCTAGCTAACACATTTGTTTCTGATGCCGTTGTGCATTTAACCAAACTTACGGCTAAGAACTCCGGATTCGCCATCCAAGCGCGCAGAGCGCTATGGCTTAAATCCTGGTCAGCTGACGTGACTTCTAAATCTAAATTGCTTAATATTCCTTTCAAAGGGCAGACCTTATTCGGGCCCGGCTTGAAAGAAATTATTGCTGACATTACGGGAGGTAAGGGCCATGCTCTACCTCAGGACAGGGCCAAATCAAAGGCCAAAGAGTCTAATTTTCGTGCCTTTCGTAACTTCAAGGCAGGAGCAGCATCAACTTCCTCCGCTCCAAAACAGGAAGGAGCTGTTGCTCGTTACAGACAGGGCTGGAAAGTTAACCAGTCCTGGAACAGGGGCAAGCAGGCCAAGAAACCTGCTGCTGCCCCCAAAACAGCATGAAGAGAGGGCCCCCTATCCGGAAACGGATCTAGTGGGGGGCAGACTTTCTTCGCCCAGGCTTGGGCAAGAGATGTCCAGGATCCCTGGGCGTTGGAGATCATATTTCAGGGATATCTCCTGGACTTCAAAACTTCTCCTCCACGGGGGAGATTTCATCTTTCAAGGTTATCAGCAAACCAAATAAAGAAAGAGGCGTTTCTACGCTGTGTACAAGACCTCTTACTAATGGGGGTAATCCACCCAGTTCCGCGGACGGAACACGGGCAGGGATTCTATTCAAACCTATTTGTGGTTCCCAAGAAAGAGGGAACCTTCAGGCCAATCTTGGATTTAAAAATCCTAAACAAATTTCTAAGAGTTCCATCATTCAAAATGGAAACTATTCGAACCATCCTTCCCATGATCCAAGAGGGTCAGTACATGACCACAGTGGATCTAAAGGATGCCTACCTTTACATACCGATTCACAAGGACCATTACCGGTATCTGAGATTTGCCTTCCTAGACAGGCATTACCAGTTTGTAGCTCTTCCCTTCGGATTAGCTACGGCTCCAAGAATCTTTACAAAAATTCTAGGATCACTTCTGGCGGTACTAAGACCGCTAGGCATAGCGGTGACTCTGTACCTAGATGACATTCTGATACAAGCGTCAAGTTTTCAAACTGCCAAGTCTCATACAGAGATAGTTCTGGCATTTCTGAGGTCGCATGGGTGGAAGGTGAACGTGGAAAAGAGTTCTCTATTACCACTTACAAGAGTTCCCTTTCTAGGGACTCTTATAGATTCTGTAGAGATGAAAATTTACCTGACAGAGGCCAGGTTATTAAAACTTCTAAATGCTTGCCGTGTCCTTCACTCCATTCCACACCCGTCAGTAGCTCAGTGCATGGAAGTAATCAGCTTAATGGTAGCGGCAATGGACATAGTACCATTTGCGCGCCTGCATCTCAGACCGCTGCAATTGTGCATGCTAAGTCAGTGGAACGGGGATTACTCAGATTTGTCCCCCCTACTAAATCTGGATCAAGAGACCAGAGATTCTCTTCTATGGTGGCTTCCTCGGCCACATCTGTCCAAGGGGATGACCTTTCGCAGGCCAGATTGGACGATTGTAACAACAGACGCCAGCCTTCTAGGCTGGGGAGCAGTCTGGAATTCCCTGAAAGCTCAGGGATTATGGACTCAGGAGGAGAAACTCCTCCCAATAAATATTCTGGAGTTAAGAGCAATATTCAATGCTCTCCTAGCTTGGCCTCAGTTAGCAACTCTGAGGTTCATCAGATTTCAGTCGGACAACATCACGACTGTGGCTTACATCAACCATCAAGGGGGAACCAGAAGTTCCCTAGCGATGTTGGAAGTCTCAAAGATAATTCGCTGGGCAGAGTCTCACTCTTGCCACCTGTCAGCGATCTACATCCCAGGCGTGGAGAACTGGGAGGCGGATTTTCTAAGTCGCCAGACTTTTCATCCGGGGGAGTGGGAGCTTCATCCGGAGGTCTTTGCTCAACTGATTCGTCGTTGGGGCAAACCAGATCTGGATCTCATGGCGTCTCGTCAGAACGCCAAGCTTCCTTGTTACGGATCCAGGTCCAGGGACCCGGGAGCGGTGCTGATAGATGCTCTGACAGCCCCTTGGGTCTTCAACATGGCTTATGTGTTTCCACCATTCCCGATGCTTCCTCGTTTGATTGCCAAGATCAAACAGGAGAGAGCTTTGGTGATTCTGATAGCGCCTGCATGGCCACGCAGGACCTGGTATGCAGACCTAGTGGACATGTCGTCCTGTCCACCGTGGTCTCTGCCTCTGAGACAGGACCTTCTAATTCAGGGTCCTTTCAAACATCCAAATCTAATTTCTCTGAGGCTGACTGCATGGAGATTGAACGCTTGATTCTATCAAAGCGTGGCTTCTCGGAGTCGGTTATTGATACCTTAATACAGGCTAGGAAGCCTGTTACCAGAAAAATTTACCATAAGATATGGCGTAAATATTTACATTGGTGCGAATCCAAGAGTTACTCATGGAGTAAGGTTAGGATTCCTAGGATATTGTCCTTTCTACAAGAGGGTTTAGAAAAGGGCTTATCTACTAGTTCGTTAAAGGGACAGATTTCTGCTCTGTCTATTCTTCTACACAAACGTCTGGCTGAAGTTCCAGACGTTCAGGCTTTCTGTCAGGCTTTAACTAGGATTAAGCCTGTGTTTAAAGGACCAGTCAACACATTAGATTTGCATAATCAACAAATGCAAGATAACAAGACAATGCAATAGCACTTAGTCTGAACTTCAAATGAGTAGTAGATTTTTTTATAACAAATTTCAAAGTTATGTATATTTCCACTCCCCTTGTACCATGTGATAGCAATCAGCCAATCACAAATGCATATACGTATAGTCTGTGAATTCTTGCACATGCTCAGTAGGATCTGGTGACTCAAAAAGTGTAAATATAACAGACTGTGCACATTTTTTTTAATGGAAGTAAATTGGAAAGTTGTTTAAAATTACATGCTGTATCTGAATCATGCCGTGGAGCTTAAACTTAGTTCTTAATGTTCTTCAAGGCGTTCCATTTGAACCCCTTCATTCCATTGATATCAAGCTGTTATCTTGGAAAGTTCTGTTTTTGATGGCTATTTCCTCGGCTCGAAGAGTCTCTGAGTTATCTGCCTTACATTGTGATTCTCCTTATCTGATTTTTCATTCAGACAAGGTAGTCCTGCGTACTAAACCTGGGTTCTTACCTAAGGTAGTTACTAACAGGAATATCAATCAAGAGATTGTTGTTCCATCTCTGTGTCCTAACCCTTCTTCAAAGAAGGAACGACTTTTGCATAATCTGGACGTAGTCCGTGCCCTGAAATTCTATTTGCAGGCAACTAAGGATTTTCGTCAAACTTCTTCCCTGTTTGTCGTTTACTCTGGACAGAGGAGAGGTCAAAAGGCTTCGGCTACCTCTCTCTCTTTTTGGCTTCGTAGCATAATACGCTTAGCCTATGAGACTGCTGGACAGCAGCCTCCTGAAAGGATTACAGCTCATTCTACTAGAGCTGTGGCTTCCACCTGGGCCTTTAAAAATGAGGCCTCTGTTGAACAGATTTGTAAGGCTGCGACTTTGTAAAATTTTGAAAAAGTGTGAAGCGAAGACAAATTTGACACTTTTGCTTCGTCGGAGGCTATTTTTGGGAGAAAGGTACTTCAGGCAGTGGTTCCTTCTGTTTAATGTTCCTGCCTTGTCCCTCCCTTCATCCGTGTACTTTAGCTTTGGTATTGGTATTCCATAAGTAATGGATGACCCGTGGACTGACTACACTTAACAGGAGAAAACATAATTTATGCTTACCTGATAAATTCCTTTCTCCTGTAGTGTAGTCAGTCCACGGCCCGCCCTGTTTTTACGGCAGGTCTAAATTTTAATTAAACTTCAGTCACCACTGTACCCTATGGTTCCTCCTTTCTCGTCTGCTTTGGTCGAATGACTGAGTATGATATGTGAGGGGAGGAGCTATATAGCAGCTCTGCTGGGTAATTCTCTTGCAGTTTCCTGTTAGGAAGAGATATATTCCATAAGAAAATGGATGACCCGTGGACTGACTACACTACAGGAGAAAGGAATTTATCAGGTAAGCATAAATTATGTTTTTTCACACTTCTTACCCTGTATGATCTGTTTAGTCATCTAGTTGTCCTATAGTTCATCCCATGTCCAACCATTGATAGTCATGTGGTCTTGGTCTTATGGCCATCCTGCTTCTGCTGAAAACCTACATAACTATTGTGTATCACATTAAAAGAGGTAAAATACTGAAAGAAACAAATTTATGAAATTGCCTTGAAAGTTATCAAAATTATGCTGTAATGTGTTCAAATCATTTCTTAAGCCGACACAGTATAAAACATGGCTTATTCATTAAGCACACCATTATTTGTGTTTTTGTGACACAATTGTACATTTTGTGACTTAAAACGTGTTTTTTCTCTGTTTTTGCTTTTTCCTTGGACTGTTTTCTTCCGTACACTTCATTTTGTCTCTTTAACCCTCAGTTTGTGCGGGTATTGACGCTGTTGGTTCTTCACAGTCCTTTATCATGACTATTGCATTGGTTGTTGAATCTAATAGAGAAAATAAAGATTTGTCTAAATATTTGTGTAAATACAAAACCATAAGTCAAAGCTATCACTTACTATTTATTTTTTCTTTTACATTTCCTTTGGTTTGGTGCTTGTGTACATCTGCTGTTACAGGAATTGTTTTAGTTCACTTTAGTGTTTCTGATAAAAAGAAGAATATTTAGAATCTTATTTAACAGGGATATTTACAGAGATATTCACTTAGGACTCTTTAAACTCACCACTAATTACTGCATCTCCACATCATCCACACCAGATTTATCTTGGTCACCAAATCCATTTGCCACTTCATAAAGTTTTGTGTGGTGCTACAGTCGTTTTCACATTAATAACATACAGCATTGTAAGCAGGACTGTATCATCAGAAACTATATTTTATACACATTATTTTAGCTTAAAGGGACACTCAAGTCAAAATTAAAATTGAATGCTCTATCTGAATCATTAAAGTTTAAACAACTTTCCAATTTACTTCCCTTAAAAGAAAGTGCACAGTCTTTTAATAGTTAAACTTTTTGAGTCACCAGCTCCTACTGAGCATGTGCAAGAATTCACCGAATAAGCATATATGCATTTGTGATTGGCTCATGGCTGTCACATGGGGGGAGTGGAAATAGACATAAATTAAAATAAAAATAAAATATAAAAATCTACTGCTCATTTGAAGTTCAGACTAAGTGCTATTGCATTGTCTTTTTCTCTTGCATTTGTTGATTATGCAAATCTACTGTGTTGACTGCTCCTTTAAAAACCATGCACATCATAAAAAAGCTGGTTTAGCTTAAAACATGCATATCATGAAAATACATTTTTCTGTGAACAAAATCACAAAACAAAGGCGCCTCCTAGTGTGATAAATGGATTATATAAATGCCAAATAGATACTCACAAGTGGAGCAGCACCCAGTTGTGCTAAATAGGGCAATTGGGTGCTGCTCCACTTGTGAGTATCTATATATCATCCATTTACCCCCCACTGTATCACACTAGGAGGCGCCTTTGTTCACAGAAAAATTTGTATCCTGACTGTTTGCCTGACAAAGAGTTGACTCCAGATTGGGTGTGATCAACACAAGATCTACTACATGAACAACACAGGAGGAATATCAAGATGAGACATATATACCCTTGGATCTCCAGATTGGGTGTGATCAACACAAGATCTACTACATGAACAACACAGGAGGAATATCAAGAGGAGACATATATACCCTTGGATCTCCAGATTGGGTGTGATCAACACAAGATCTACTACATGAACAACACAGGAGGAATATCAAGAGGAGACATATATACCCTTGGATCTATTCAAAGGCTGACATCGTGAACAGATAAGAGACAATATTATCCCCTGTGCTGATATATATCAAGATATTGTCTGATAACATATGCTATATGTGCAATACTATTTGTAATTCATAGCCAATAGTATATATTGTTTGGTTAATCCATTTATGCTCCTAGGGTAGTGGGATCAATTACAAGACACCCATACTAATCACTTTACATTATATATCATTTAATATATTTATGGTTATTCTCCATTGCGCCCCCTAGAGTTGACACCTAGTGTGTTCAACAAGTAATATCATGACAATATACACACACACATCTTTAAATTAAATATCAGAAAGAGGCTGTTGACAAAAAGACAAAATCAACATAGAAGTTGAACAGAAGTATGCATTTGTATAGCACTTCACTCTCCCAATAAATAACCGTAATTATACCATCAAGATGGGAGATATGATTAGGTGATAGAAGTTACAATATAACCTTTATTGGTTTATTTAAAATTGGAAAACAAACAACAACAACAACAACAACAACATAAAATTTAAAAACAACAAAAAGTTTTAGACCATTGGAGCTTGTATTGGCTAACACGTAGATGTATTGAATATTAAAGTATTTATCAGATACATGAGGGGGTTAAATTCCTTGGTTTTGGGGTTGATATAATATCTAGATTGTCAGCTAGATAATGTGGATCCCCAAAACAGAATAAATGAGGTCACCCCTGCTTATGAGACAGATATTGTCATATAGTGTCTTTTGTCAGTGGCTCAAATATGTAAAAGGTAGATTGGTTGTGTATTTTCACTTACACTGGATACTGGATATACTTAGCTCGGTGTGGATACCCTGGCCTTATATTATTTACCAATAGTTTTTGGCACAGGGTCTTTAATTTACATTGGTTCAATTATAAGAGTTTATTTGCACAAAGTGTTTTGTCTGTGGCTCTTATTGTTCTAATGTCAAGTATGATGGACCATTCTTGTTAGATTATTGAACAACTTCTAGTATGGTAAAGTATCTCTTATCATTGATTCATAGTGTCCGCTTGTTACACAATTGTTTTTAGGGAACATAAATTGTCAGTTTTACTTAGGAGATGGTTATCCTTATATATTTAACCAACTTTATATCTTTTTGTTGTGCTATATTGGTACTTCTGTTAGAGTGTATAATTCTATAGTATCCAGTAATTCGATATCACATCTTTTAATGTTATGTCTCTTGTCAGTGGCTCATAATGTCCACTTTTAGATAAGAGATCAAAATCATTTTTTCACCAGCTTATGTTCTTGTTTTCTGTATATATTTAGAAGATTGTTTGTAATGACATTTAGTGTGATGTTAATACTTAATTCAATTGTCATAAAATTGCACTTGGCTATGAGTATAGATTTAAATCTCCAGATTTACACTGTGATATTATTGCCAGTTTTATGCCATCTAATTATCTAATTATCTGCTTTTCAGCTTACAGAAATAACGGTTACTTTCGAAAATGGCGTTGAGCCTGTATTTTGGCCCGTGTGTATTCACCTTTGCTATTCACCTTTGTTTACTAATACTGTTCCAACGGCTATATTACTGTGTCAATACGTAATACAATAGAATATATATGCGCAATAGTGGGAGCTCTTAAGTAATCTATTGGTTAGCACTATACGCTTAAAATTATTTAGCAGGCAGTCTTGAGCAGCACAGGGGGCTTCCCTGTTATCTAAATGTATTAATGTACACTTGTTTTAGATTTTATCAAGCTGCTACTTAATAACTACCATCACAAGTAAACTTTGTATCGAGTGCTGCTGTTAGCCCCAAGTAAGTGTTCACATTTTCTAT
Organism: Bombina bombina; assembly: GCF_027579735.1. Classification (NCBI taxonomy): domain Eukaryota; kingdom Metazoa; phylum Chordata; class Amphibia; order Anura; family Bombinatoridae; genus Bombina; species Bombina bombina. The sequence continues at coordinate 105,276 of NW_026512153.1, forward strand.
GCTCTTTAGAAAACATGTGAAAGATGAGTGTTATTGGGTGAGAATTAAACAGTCATGGGTTGGTTGATCTTAAAAAAAAAAAACATAATATAACCCATCATCTAATAATTGTTTCAATTAATTTTGATAACTTCTGACCGGATTAGTTTTGAGGAGTGTATAGTTGTTAACATAATTTAATTGTCTGTGGGCTTCTGTTTTGTAGTCCTCAGTATCCCAGACCACAATACTCCCTCCTTTGTCAGATTTTTTTATTATTATTATGTCATTTCTAGATTGAAGGTCTTTCAGTGCCCTCCAGTCTTGTCAAATTAAAATTTTTAGATTGAATTCTATTTAATACTAGTTCTTGTTCAACTCTTGAATGAAAGGTCTCTAGAATAGTACTCCGGGATTGTATGGGATGAAACCAGGATTTATTCTTAAACCCTACATGTCTCTCTGTTTGATCAGTCATTTTAGGGAGTTGTGTTCAGATTCCAAATGTCTTAGCCCTTCTTTAGTACATATGTCTGAGAAACCCCAAAGGGTATCCTGAATAGATGGCTGTACTGTGGTTGTCATGAGTGAATCTTGGTCCAAGTGTCATTTTAACCTTGTTAAGGTCACTAAAGAAATGTTTCTTGAGATTAAAGATTTCTAATACATTGACATCTAGTAATGTCTCAAACAGGTTGAAGCTGGCACTGGGTACAAAATTTAGTCCATAATTAAGGATTTTTTTTCTTGTATGGGGGTCAGTTCAGTAGAGGATAGGTTAATCACAAGCGAGTTACATATTTCTCTCTGCCTCTAGTTGCTCACAGTTGGTAGCGATTGGGCTGGGGTGGCGGTCCATGGTAGTTTATCTGTATAGGGGGATTTGTTTTGATCATGCCTGGTGCTAAAAAAGCCTGGTCCAATTTGCTCTTATCTGATTCATAGTGCTGTTGTTGTGGTTGGTAATGTTATACTGTGTATCTGTTGTATCCCGTTTTCTTTTTAATGCCAGTTAGGTGGCTATCATCAGCTGTGGCTACTTGTGCAGGTTTAAATACTGATGGGCCCCTAGTGTATCGCCCACGTGTATTATGTCCTCTATTATTAGGATGTGTAGTGCATGCTGGTAGACTAGGGGGTGGTTCCACAGCCACTTCTGTCTCCTCACCTGTGTCTTCAGCTGATTCTGCCTCTGTCAGAAAAAGTTACATGTCTAACTCTAGATCTGTTTCTATGTCCTGATCTATTGTTGTATCTGTATCAGACATATCTCGCACTTACTTTGCTACATTATACACGTTAGGTACCATCTTGTAACACACAACTATTTAGTGGATAATATACTTAAACATGTCTTAAAGTACTGTGATTACCACTTAGGGATCAATTTTATCCCTGATCTGTGGCATTGTTGCATTTACACATATTGATGTAATGGTTATCACAAAGTCTTTCAAGACAAATATTGCTAAGTGCTTTTCACTATTGGCCCACTATTCCTATGTGATAGGTGTATTATAAGTTTCTAGCATAGTATTATGATTTACCATTGCTGTACTAGAGAGTGACAAACTCTAGTCTTAAATTACTTAAGTGATTGACATATTAAAAACAAGTGTGTGCACCTGTATTTATATAAGACTGGGGTGTTTAAACTTGAGAGGAAGTGAGAAGAACAAGGTCTACGATTACGGCTCTTAGGAGCTGAAATGTGTCAGACAAGTACACCTGTGCCACCTGTCTGATTTTACCAGTATGCAGTTGCCGTTTTTAATCTGACAAAATAAAGCTGAATTGATTTCATTTGCAGAGTTTGAGACTTTTTGCACTCTCCGTTTGGATACCTCTACTTCAACAGTGTCCCGGATTACAGCATTTATCCACCTTGCTATTACCGTTGCCTAGAAGGGAGATGCATTCTACTGACGAGTAACCGACGTTACACTCAGGGGCGGAAGACTGGGAGTGCGACTGCTATTCAGTGGAAAAGCACCATAACGCCACGGACGGACTCTCCTACAAGGGCTGAATGCACAGAAGGTATACTTTTACTAAGGAGGAAAGCGACCAGATCGCTGGGCGAGTCCCCCCACTTTGAGTGGGGTGGTACCACTTTATCCTCCAACACTTTTATACCTATGGTGAATGGCAGTCACACACACTATTAAGTGTCTACTGTGTGAATAGACTCTGCACTACTATATATTTAGTTGGCTCGTCACTACTGTGCCCCCACATTTTACCACCCTTCTTTCTCCATATTACCTGCTTAAGGGTTATATACTTTTTTTGAACTTTATAACAATAACTCATCAGCTTCATGAAGAAGTTACTTCCCCTTCTTAGTGATTATATGGAGTGAGTTTTTTTTTAATATATATTTTTTTTATGCACAAACAAAAAAGGGTATGTTTCATACAAAAGTCACCTTCGGTTGCATTTATTAAAAGAATAAAATTTTAATAACAAGTCAGTTCAAAACACATAGGAAATCATTTCTTCTATAAAACACTTTAATAAGAAAAACCACTAAAAAGCAATGCCACAATAAAGGATTGGGCCAGCAAAAGATTCTATACTAAAATAGCAAAATATTCTTCATTTAGTTTTCATTGTAATCAATTAGTGTAGACTCTAAGAAGTTTGGTATCATATTTAAAAAAAATAATATAAAAAAAAAAATATATATATATAGTACGATGCTAGAACCATAATGAACAAGTAAGAAGTTTAGAAATGAATGCCTGCCATTTGTATGTTCTTAATCTATATTGAAAATATAGTCTCATTGTTTAAATAGCTTGTTGGGATTTTTTTATTATTATTGCCGTTTTAGACAACACATAAATTAGGAAGATAACTCTTAGGGAAAGAAGCATTACAATTAATGTTTCTATGCTGAGCAAAATATCTAAATGGATTGGAGAGAAATCATATTCAGTTATTTGAAATGAATTTACTGATGAATTGTTTTCTTCAGACAAAGACTAAGTGATGCCATATGCACTGTGATGGGTTGGATCAGAAGTGGCGAGTAACATTTTGACCTGGCTAGTAACTAAGAACTTGAAAATTTTGAGAAATATATTTTTATATTTCACATATACATACATAAAATACAGAATATTAATATTACATGTATTCTATAATAAATTTTACTTCTTTGCATTTCTAGATGTCTGTTAATATAATGTGCATTATGCAAGACTAATAAAGCCATGTGATGTTCATATTGTTTTTTTTTTCCTTTTATTTACTTTTGTAAAGATTTTCGTATGTGAATTCTTTGATGAGTTTTAAGATTTCCCTTTTGTGTAAAACTAATCCCACACTCTGTACATGTATAAGGTTTCTCTCCAGTATGAATTTTTAGATGATGCTGCAAATTGCATTGGGTTATAAATCCTTTTCCACACTTTGTACATGTATAAGGTTTTTCTCCAGTATGAGTTTTTAGATGATATTGCAGGCTCCACTCTACTGTAAAACATTTTTCACACTCTGAGCATTTATAAGGTTTCTCTCCTGTGTGAATTTTTAGATGACGTTGCAAGTTATTCTCTATTGCAAATCTTTTTCCACACTCTGTACACTTATAAGGTTTTTCTCCTGTGTGAGTTCTTTGATGGCTTAGCAAAGTACTTTGACGTGCAAATCCTTTTCCACACTCACTACACATATAAGGTTTTTCTCCTGTGTGAATCATTTGATGACGTAGCAAATTTGCTTGTTGTGTAAAACCTTTCCCACACTCTGTACATCTATAAGGTTTCTCCCCTATGTGAGTCCTTTGATGATATAACAAAGAAGTTTGATATGCAAATCCTTTCCCACACTCTGCATGTGTACAAAGGTTCTCTCCTGAGTGAGACTTTAGATGAGACAGAAGACTTTTCTTTACTGTAAAACTCTTGTCACACTCAGTACAAGTCAATGTTTTGCCTTCCATGTGCATCATTATCTGGTTTGTATTAGCAATGGATGATTTTATATATACACAGGGTGAGGAATTGCTGTACAAAATCTACAAATTTACTAACAATTTGAATAAATTGTTAGATATTGACAATTATATGTTCTCAGCTTTTTTTTCCTCTGCAGATTCAAATTAATTATTTTTGTTCTCTACACTGGTTGGGAATTATGTGAATTGTTATCTAGAAAAAAAAAAAAAAAAAAACTTGAGGGTGTTACTTTCTTTAACTAAACACAATTAAATTAAATATATACTAAACAACATTTATGGATAAAACCAATTATAATAATAAAATGTATTGTTACAATATTCTTTTGTTTATACCTTGTATAAAACTACTATTTATGCAAAGATTGTATGGAATAACATTTATGTCTTTGGAGAGATGTGGAAAGACCACTAAATCAGAAGTAGTTGTGTTAATTAAAAGAAATCATACATACTTAATTTCTTGGCCATTTTTCAGAGAATATGAATAACACAAACTTTTCTTTCACTCATGGTTAGTGTTTAACTGAAGCCATTTATTATCAATCAACTGTTGTGCAAGACCAATCTCGCCACTGTGCATTGGAGGAGCCTGGTTGCCCGCCTGCTGCCTTTAGACTATGGCCCCATGTTGAAACTGTCAACCTCCCTACAGATTATGGATTCAGGCATTATGTTTAAGTCACCCTGTGCCCATTATAGGTACAGGGTGTGAATCCAACAGTACTAAAAGGGGTTAACTCTCTCCTTGTTCAGTTTTGAGAAACTATATTTTCTGAGACAGGTTCCCTGGCATCAGCTATTGTTTACTGTAATTAGGTTTAGGTGATACACTTTCACTTTGTTTAATCACCTCCAGAGTCCAGACTGCTAGGTGCCAGGAAGGAATCCATTGTTTTCTTGTGTTTGATTGTTTACATAATGTAAGTTTTATGTGAATGTGATGTTTACTTTTAAAATTATGAATAATGTGGAAAAACTGTATTTATCTGCCTGTGATAGTTACATTAACCCATTGTGTAAGGTAATTGTATCACAGGCAGAGGGGAGGATTTTGTGTGGGAGTGTCTGAGTGTATTGTATGCGTTTATTGGTTGTTTTACAAAAACATGTGGGTGGTACTAACGTGTAAGAATGTGTATATAAGAACAATAAACCCACAGCTCTGTCTGTTCACTGCTTGACCCTCAACACGGAGCTTTGCCTCATTCTTGGGGGTGGGGGAGAGATTTACTGTATGCTGTTAGAGACTGATTGCCAGGAGTGTAAGCCGCTTGGGTGCTTTTCCTGTTCAGCTGCTAGCAGCTATTCGTGAGGTTCCAGTTCGGGAGTTTGGAGCATTCCCTTGTATTCAATTCGAGAGTTTGGTGTTCTGAAGAGCTGTGCCTGTGTCTCTGGAAGGGAAGATCTACTAAACGGCGGTTTAACCCATTTATGCCTGGGGGTGCCGTTACAACTGTGTTTACTCTTTAAATCATAATGACAACAGAAACTACCCAAATAACCCTGATCACAAAAAAATGTTTACATACCCTGGTGATTTTGACCTGATAACATGCACACAAGTTGACACAAATGGGTTTGAATGGCTATTAAAAAGGTAACCATCCTCACCTGTGATCTGTTTTCTTGTAATTAGTGTGTGTGTGTGTGTGTGTGTATAAAAGGTCAATGAGTTTCTGGACTCCTGACAGACCCTTGCATCATTCATCCAGTGCTGCACTGACGATTCTGGATTCTGAGTCATGGGGAAAGCAAAAGAATTGTCAAAGGATCTCCGGGAAAAGGTAGTTTAACTGTATAAGACAGGAAAGGGATATAAAAATATATCCAAGGAATTGAGGATTCAAATCAGCAGTGTTCAAAGTCTAATAAAGAAGTGGAAAATTAGGGGTTCTGTTGAAACCAAACCATGGTCAGGTAGACCAACTAAAAATTTCAGCCACAACTGCCAAGAAAATTGTTCGGGATGCAAAGACAAACCCACAAATAACTTCAGGTGAAATACAGGACATGTGGTGTGGCTGTTTCAAGATGCACAATAAGGAGGCACTTGAAGAAAGATGGGCTGCATGGTCGAGTCATCAGAAGAAAGCCATTACTATGCAATTGCCACAAAGTATCCCACTTACAATATGCCAAACAGCACAGAGACAAGCCTCAAACCTTCTAGCACAAAGTCATTTGGAGTGATGAGACCAAAATTGAGCTTTTTGGCCACAACCATAAACGCTACATTTGGAGAGGAGTCAACAAGGCCTATGATGAAAGGTACACCATTCCAACTGTGAAACACGGAGGTGGATTGCTGATGTTTTAGGGATGTGTGAGCGACAAAAGGAACAGGAAATTTGGTCAGAATTGATGGCAAGAAGAATGCAGTATGTTATCAAACAGAACGCCTCATTTTCCACTTCTTGATTAGAGTTTAAACACTGCTGATTTGCATTCTCAATTCCTTGGATATCTTTTTATATCCCTTTCCTGTTTTATACAGTTCGACTACCTTTTTCCCCACAGATCCTTTGACAATTCTTTTTCTTTCCCCCATGACTCAGAATCCAGAAACGTCAGTGCAGCACTGGATGAAAGATGCAAGGGTCTGTCAGGAGTCCAGAAACCCATTGACCTTTTATACACACACTAATTACAAGCAAACAGATCACAGGTGAGGATGATTACCTTTAATAGCCATTCAAACCCCTTTGTGTTAACTTGTGTGCATGTTATCAGGCCAAAATCACCAAAAAAACGTTTGATCAGGGTCATTTGGGTAGTTTCTGTTGTCATTAAGATTTAAAAAGAGTAAACACAGTTGATTGATGATAAATGGCTTCAGCCAAACACTAACCATGAGTGAAAGAAAAGTTTGTGTTATTCATATTCTCTGAAAAATGGCCAAGAAATCATAAATTCTGCCATGGTATGTAAACTTTTTTTTTTCCTTTTTTCCATTCAGAGTTTGTACTCTAACCTTCATTTACATCAGCCAGAGTGTCAGGAAATATACATGCATACATATATACCAAAGAACAAATACTTTTAATTTTTAGATTATACTGTTTGCAAGAGTAGATATCTTTAAAAATAGATTAAAATGGACAGTCTCCTTGATTTTTTTAAAAATAAAAAGATAGATAATCCCTTTATTACCTATTCCCCAACACTATTATATTAATACACTTTACCCTTGTGATTACCTTGTATTTAAGCCTCTGCAAACTGTGACCTTATTTCAGTTCTTTTGAAAGACTTGCATTTTAGCCAATCAATGCTGACTCATAAATAACTCCATGGAGTGAACACAATGTTATCTGATACACATGAACTAGCACCGTCTAGCTGTAATTTTTTTTTTGAAATGCACTGAGATAAGGAGTTGGCCCTCAAGGGCTTAGAAATTAGCATATGAACCTACCTAGGTTAAGCTTTTAACAAAGAATACCAAGAGAACAAAGCACATTTTAATAATAAAAGTAAATTGAAGTGTTTTAAAATTGTGTGCCCTATCTGAATCGTGAAAGTTTAATTTGGACTTTTCAGTCCCTTTTATAATTTTTTTATTTATAATATCTATGATTGTGAGTTTTGCGGTATGAGTGAAAAAGCAGCGTTATAGCTCTTTTTCACTAACGCTGCTATTACGAATCTTGCAGGTACAGCTGTACTGCACACTTTTTTGGCCGTATTGCAACGTAACTACTGCAGCTTTAAAAAAGTCCTTTTTCAATGGGACTTCCATAGCGCCGGTATTACGAGTCTGCCTGGGAGGCCAAAAAGTGAGCGGTACAGCCCATAACGTAAACTGAAAGTCAGTAGTTATGAGTTTTACGCTACAAAGCTGTAGCATAAAACTCTTAACTAAAGTGCTAAAAAGTACACTAACACCCAAAAACTACCTATTAACCCCTAAACCGAGGCCCTCCCACATCGCAAAAACTGAAATAAAATTATTAACCCGATCTGCCACTCCGGACATCTCTACAACCTACATTACACTTATTAACCCCTAATCTGCCGCCCCCAACATTGCCGCCACTATACTAAAGTTATTAACCCCTAAACCTAACACTAAGTCTAACCCTAACCCCCACTAACTTTAATATAATTAAAATAATTCATATTTAAAAATAAATACTTACCTTTAAAATAAGCCTAAAGCTAGCTACAATATAACTAATAGTTACATTGTATCTAGCTTAGAATTTATTTTTATTTTACAGGCAACTTTGTATTTATTTTAGCTAGGTAGACTATTTATAGTTATTAACTATTTACTAACTACCTAGCTAAAATAAATACAGTTACCTGTAAAATAAAACCTAACCTGTTTTACACCAACATTACACTACAATTAAATTACATAAATTAAATACAATTAACTAAATTACAAAAAAAAAACAAAAAAAAAAAAACACTAAATTACACAAAATAAAAAAGACAGATATTTCAACTAATTACACCTAATCTAATAGCCCTATAAAAATAAAGCCCCCCAAAATAAAAATAAAAAAACCCTAGCCTAAACTAAACTGCCAATGGCCCTTAAACGGGCGTTTTGCGGGACATTGCCCCAAAGAAATCAGCTCTTTTACCTTTAAATAAAAATAAAAATACCCCCCAACAGTAAAACTCACCACCCACACAAATAAAAACCCTATCTAAAAAAAACCTAAGCTCCCCATTGCCCTGAAAAGGGCATTTGGATGGGCATTGCCCTTAAAAAGGGCATTTAGCTCTTTTTTGCGCCCAACCCCTAATCTAAAAATAAAACCCACACAATAAACCCTTAAAAAAGCCTAACACTAACCCCTGAAGACAAGACATCCATCCTCAACGAAGCTGGCAGAAGTCTTCATTCAGACGGCATCTTCTATCTTCATCCATCCGGCGCGGAGCGGTTCCATCATCCTCTTGGAACAGCCAATAGAATACAAACTCAATCCTATTGGCTGATTGCATCAGCCAATAGGATTTTGTCACCTTTAATTCCGATTGGCTGATAGAATTCTATCAGCCAATCGGAATTCAAGGGACGCCATTTAAAGGAGAATTCATTGTTCAAGAAAATGTTGATTGAAGAGGATGCTCCGCATCTCTTGAAGGAGAGATCCGCTCCACGCTGGATGGATGAAGATACCATCTGGATGAAGACTTCTGCCGCTTCGTTGAGGATGGATGTCGGGACTTCAAAAACTGTAAGTGGATCTTCGGGGGTTAGTGTTAGGCTTTTTTAAGGGTTTATTGGGTGGGTTTTATTTTTAGATTAGGGTTTGGGCGCAAAAAGAGCTAAATGCCCTTTTAAAGGGCAATGCCAATCCAAATGCCTTTTCAGGGCAATGGGGAGCTTAGGTTTTTATTTGGGGGGGGGGGGGATTTGTATTTTTCTTTACAGGTAAAATAGCTGATTTCTTTGGGGCAATGCCCCACCAAAGGCCCTTTTAAGGGCCATTGGCAGTTTAGTTTAGGCTAGGTTTTTTTTTATTTTTATAGGGCTATTAGATTAGGTGTAATTAGTTTAAATATCTGATAATGTCTTTTTTATTTTGTGCAATTTAGTTAATTGTATTTAATTTATGTAATTGATTTAATTGTAGTGTAAGGTTAGGTGTTAGTGTAAGACAGGCTAGTCCACGGATTTCATCCTTACTTGTGGGATATCGCCTCCTGGTCAGCAGGAGGCGGCAAAGAGCACCACAGCAAAACTGTATAAATAGCTCCTCCCTTCCCTCCCACTCCAGTCATTCTCTTTGCCTGTGTTAGTGATAGGAAGAGGTAAAGTGAGGTGTTAGTTTAGATTCTTCAATCAAGAGTTTTTTGTTTTTTTTAAAATGGTACCAATGAGTGCTATTTTATTATAGGGTGTAGCCGTATTCCTTGTCAGCCTCTAGAGAAAAAAAAAATAGAGCTTTAAAGCAATGGGCTTTAAAGCAATGGGAACTGGTGGGATTTAATTCTCACTGCGCCTCCAATACCGAGTCCTGCCATTCAGATGATGGTCTTAGCAGATATTAACTAAGGCCCTGTATGTGTCCACAGAACTGCAGGAGGGAGAAGACCTCTTGATCCTGTGAGACCGGTCATGCTGTCGCTCAGCAGAGGAAAGTGCAGTCCTTTATTACTCTGGGACATAAAATTAACTCAGAATAGACTGTATGCTTACCTATCTGAAAAGTGGGGAATTAGATTTTTATGTGGACTTCCCTTATTACTCGGAGACATTACATAACTTTATCCCTATGTGTCAAAAGAGGTTAAGTTATTGGGCAGTTTTCTGCAGTCTCAGAAGCCGCATCTACTTCCTTCAGTACTGCTTTCAAGGGCTTACATTCCTGAAGTTTGCAGCTCAGGAGCGTTATCCTGTTTCAGTTTTAACTTGCTAATACGGGATGTCATGAGGAATAAATGATGTTGAATGTCCCTGCTTTAACATGAATGTATTTACAGGGCGTTGTTACATGTCTCTGCCTCCAACGGCTTTTATTAATAGAAAACTAACAGCCGACAGAGGTATTACTTCATGTCCTCACTCCCAAAGGGCTTATTTTAATAAATAGCCGACAGGGAGGTTTAATTTTACTTTAACAAGCTGTTATACATGTTGCTACATGTCTTGGCTCCCAGCGGCTTATATTAGAGAACTATCAGCCGAGACAGAGAGGTTTATTTTATTGAACATGCAGTGTGTTGTATTTGTTTCGTTCCCTACGGCTTCTTGTACAAAGATGGCAGGCGACTAGGAGATTTACTTCCCCGTTCCTGCCATATGTGAGACGACTTGTATGGCATTGCGAGCTGACTGGGGAATTTATTTACTTTTCATAAGTGCCCATGAGGTTCTCAGACGGCTCCATTTCTCATAAATTAGCGGCCAGGGAGATTTAACTGATACGCCCACGATGGGCGGAGCTAAGATACGCTCCATGGTTTGCGCGCCTTTTGAACATTCCTTCAATGGACACCAGATGCTTTCTCTGCTGTGTTGCAGCAAAAAAAAAAAAATTTTTATAATATATATATATATATATATATATATATATATATATATATATATATATATATATATTAATTAGAGAGGCTCTGCACGCTTTAGGTGTCTGTTTCCCTTATTTCTATGTGGATCAGTATATGTTGGGTCCACAGAGATATGTTTTCACATGTTATAGGCTTAATTGGCGACAGAAATAAAACGTTCTTTTAAACTGTAGCCTATGTTCTCCCTGTTGCGGTGGGGTTCTGGTTTAGTTAACATACTGCTCGGAGAGGTACATTAGCAGTTTCCTACCGAGGGGTATGGATACCTTGCAAGTTTATTAAACCAAAGTATGGGGGTCCTGTGGCCCAGTACACTGCTCCCCATCCCAAAGGTTTTGAGTTTGAACCTGGCTACAGCTGCTAATTTTTACTATTTTCTGCAGCTAATATAAAGGAATAATGTTATCCTTTTTAACAATTTAAAGAGACAGTAACATATTTTCCTGTGTTAAATTTTATTGTAAATGCTCCTTCTAAAGCGGTGGCTGTTATGAGTCTGGTGACACTGGACACCACATGTAGAATATTGTGGCATGGATTGACCTAACTAATTTATGACCCACAGGCAGTGCTCTGCGGTTCCTGGCAAAGACTTTGCTTTTGTTGTACATAGCGATGTCTAGTTGCAGCAGTATTTATGCTGTTATTGGATTGTTTCTGCACGACAGAAATAAAAAGTTCTTTTAAAATTTAAAGAGACAGTAACATTTTTTTCTGTGTAAATTTTATTAAAAGAATTGTGGCTGTTTTGTTTGTTCAATCATCCTTTGTGACGTCGGATGGTACAAACGCTCACAAGAATGAGTCTCTTTAAGAATTAAAGAGACAGTAACCTCTTGTTCTGTGTGTATTATATTAAATGAATTTCAGCCGTTTTCTTTGTTAATTCATCCTTTATGACTGAGGATGAAACAAACGTACTCAAGCATAGAGTTAATTTTCAGAATTAAAGGAACAGTATCGTTTCCTATGTTCAAATGTGTTTTTTCTTTTTGAACCTATTCCCTCTTCAGCGATTGCTGTTTGCGAGTCTGTTAACAAATGGCCACAAATTTCTCCTATAGTATTTCAATAGAAATTTTATGGCCCGCATGCAGTGTCCTGCATGTCCTTTACACTCCACTCGGGATTATGATGCATTCTATGTTTTTACATAGAATAGCAATTCTTCCAGCAATGCTAAACCCTAACGGTTTCTCCATGTTACTGAGAATTTCCGTTTCAGATGGAATTAGTACCTTAGGCATTCCCTATATTTACAAGTCTGTTTCCCATAGCCGTATCAGATAAGAGGCTGGATGACATTCCTTGGGTGAGAAGGAGTAGTTTAGATCACTACGTGAACTTCTATACCCTAAGAGGATAGTCCTGATGGGCTAAATTTAGTTATGGGACACACACACCAGCGTTTACAATGGCAACCATCTGTGTACTTTGCTGCCATCACTGGTGTGGGGGCATATTGGCTAATTCTTTTATTTCACTTCCATTCCAGTTATCAAACTGGGAGCGTAGGTGGCTCTGTTCCAGCTCTTGGTACCTTATGGTTAGAGCCTTGTTTTTATGGCTAAAGATTTTGGTGAACGCATAGCCTGGTGTTGAATCAAAGACAGCATGGGGAACATGCTCCGGGATTGGATCCTGTAGGGGGCTGGCTTTCCATTTTCGCTCTAGTTTGGTTTCGAGCTCGAATGTTTTCTAGATTGTCTAAGGTTCAGACAAAGGGAGAGACATCCTTACGCTGTGTAGGAGACCTCTCAGACCTGGGAGTGATTGTTCCAGTTCTAATATTGGTACAGGATCTGGACCATTTTTACCTTGATTCTAGAGGGTCAATTTATGTCAACGGTGGATTAAGGGTCAAGTACCTTCCTGTGCCGTTCACGAGATTCTTTTCGAGTTCTTGAGTTTGACTTTATGGACAAACACTTTCCGTTCCTGGTCTCTCCTTTCGGTCTTGCCACAGTTCCGAGTTCCTACAGGGCATTGCAATGGCACCCTCTCTGGCTAATAGCCTAGTCCAGGCGTCACTCTTACAGCAAGCAAGATTTCCACGGACATGGTATTTTTATTCCCGTGAGCTCATGGGTGGAGGGTGACTTTGTCTAAAGCACAAGGGTAGCTTTTTGGGAATCATGACAGATTCCACATCAATTCGGCTGTTTCTGACTGAGGTCAGGAAATAAATGTCTATCATTACGGGTCTGGGCCTTCAGCCCACTTCTCGGCCTTCAGTGGCTCAGTACATAGAGGTATTCAGGCTGATGGTGACGGACTGGATGTTAGCTGGACAGATAGCTCAGCATGCTAAGGCACTGTGGCTGAGCTCTGTGAAAACCCAAGGGTTGCAGGTTCAATCCCCGGTGAGGTCCATTCAACCTTTCATCCTTCAGGGGTTGATGAAATGATCAGCGCCTTGTGACACTTGAATTTGTGTTTGTTCGTTCCACCTCAGACCTATGCGGTTGAGCATACTCAGGCAATGGAACGGAGACTTTGCAAACTTATCTCCTCATTTATCTCTGAAGCAGGAGACAAGGGACTCTTTTCTATGGTGGTTGTCTCTGGATCCCCTGTCCCAGGGTCCATGATTTAGCAGAGTGAGGACTCCAGCTGAATCTGTTCTTCGATTTCCTACAACTGAGAGCGAGCTTCAAGTCTCTTCTGGCCTCAGTTGACTTCGGCACAGTTTCATTCTTGCTATCTGTCAGGGATCCATATCCCAGGGGTGGACACTTGGGAAGTGGATTTTCTGAGTAGACAGTCTTTCATCCGGGAGAGTGGGATCTCCATCCGGGAGTATCTCCTTCCTGATTCTCAAATAGGGTCGGCCGGAGTTGGATTTCATGGCATCTTGTCAGACTGGCTAGTTTTCTGTTTTCAGTCTTGGTTCTCTTTTTCCCGCCATTTGCCAGGGGTTTGTTCTGATTAAATAGGAGAAGGCATCAGTGCTTCTCCTCGCTCTGCGTGGTCTCGCAGGTTTTGGTATGCTAAATTACTGACCATGCCATTTCTGTAACCTTGGACTCTTCCGTTGAGGAGGAATCTCTTCTTCAGGGTCCTTCTTCACCCTAATCTAGTTTCTCTGAAGCTGATTGTTTGGGGATTGGACGTTTGATCTATGCAAGCGAGGTTTCTTTGATTCGGTCATAGATACCTTAATTCAGGCATGTAAGCCTTTTACTAGAAAGTTTTACCATAAGATGTGGCGTACATATCTTTATTGGTGTGAATCCAAGGGTTACTCATGGAGTAGGGTAAGGATTCCCAGACTTTGTCCTTTCTCCAAGAAGAATTGGAGAAGGGGTTATCCACTAGTTCCCTAAAGGGACAGATTTCTGCTTTGTCTATTTTGTTACACAATCGTCTGGCAGATGTTCCAGATGTACACTCCTTTTGTCAGGTTCTGACTAGAATAGGGCCTGTATTTAGACCTATTACTCCTCCTTGGAGTTTGAATTTAATTCTTAGAGTTCTTCAAGGGGTTCCGTTTGAACCTATGCATTCCATAGATATTAAGATTATTATCTTGGAAAGTTTTTTTTTTTTTCTGCTCAAAGAGTATCAGAACTTTCAGCATTACAATATAATTCTCCTTATCTTATTTTTCATGCAGATAAGGTGGTGTTGTGTACTAAACATGGGTTTCTTCCGAAGGTTGTTTCAGTTAAGCACATTAATCAGGAACTGTGGTTCCATCTTTGTGTCCTAATCCTTCTTCTCAGAAGGAACGTCTGTTACATAATTTAGGTGTTGTCGGTGCTTTAAAGTTCTACTTGCAAGCTACTAAGCACTTTCATCAATCACCTTCTTTGTTTGTGGGTTTTTTCTGGGAAACATAGGGGTCAGAAAGCTATGGCTACCTCTCTTTATGGCTACGAGTATCATCCGTTTTGCATATGTGACTGCTGGACAGCAGTCTCCTGAAAGAATTACGGCTCATTCCACTAGGACTGTGGCTTCCTCTTGGTCATTCACAAATGATGCTTCTGTTGAACATATTTGCAAGTCTGCGACTTGGTCGTCTCTTCACACTTTTTCCAATTTTACAAATTTGATACCTTTGCCTCAAAGTAAAGTTCTTCAAGCAGTGGTGCCTTCCGTTTAGGTTCCCTGTCTTGTCCCTCCCGTTTCATCCGTGTACTATAGCTTTGGTATTGTATCTCACAAGTAAAGATGAAATCTGTGGACTCATCGTATCTTGAAAAAGAAAAGGAAATTTATGTTTACCTGATAAATTTGTTTCTTTTTCGATACAATGAGTCCACGGCCCGCCCTGTTCTATGAGACAGGTTATTAAATTTTTGTTAAACTTCAGACACCTCTGCACCTTGGCTTTTACTTTCTCTTCCTAATTTCGGTCGAATGACTGGGGTGGGAGGAGCTATTTATACAGCTCTGCTGTGGTGCTCTTTGCCTCCTCCTGCTGACCAGGAGGCGATATCCCACAAGTAAGGATGAAATCCGTGGACTCATCGTATCAAAAAAGAAACAAATTTATCAGGTAAGCATACATTTCCTTTTTACAGGTAAGTATTTAGTTTTAAATAGGTATTTAGGTATTAAATTGTAATTTTTATTTAGAATTATTTTAATTATATAAAAGTTAGTGGATGTTAGGTTTAGGGGTTAATAACTTTAGTAAAGTGGAGGCAAAGTTGGGGGTGGCAGATTAGGGGTTAATAAGTGTAGGTAGGTTGCGGCGACATTGGGGGAGGCAGAGGCAGATTAGGGGGTTAATAAGTATAATGTAGGTGTCGGCGATGTAGGGGGCAGCAGATTAGGGGTGTAGAGACTCGAGGTTTATGTTAGGGTGTAAACATACATTTTCTTTCCCCATAGGAATCAATGGGGCTGCGTTACAGAGCTTTACACTCCTTTATTGCAGGTGTTAGGCTTTTTTTTCATCCGGCTCTCCCCATTGATGTCTATGTGGAAATCGTGCACGAGCACGTAAAACCAGCTTACTGCAACGCTGGAATTGGAGTGCAGTATGGAGCTCAATTTTACTCTACGCTCACTTATTGCCTGCCAACGCCGGGTTTATAATAACCTGTAATAGCAGCGCAGTGCTAACTTGCAAGTTAGCACCGCACATAACGCAAAACTCGTAATTTGGCCGTAAGCAATCCTAAAGGATTCCAATAGTGACATTTACTCCACTGAGTGAGCACTAGCTCAAAACTATGGGTAGTATTAAATGCCACAATATAACAAGACAATTAAACCATATATACCATAATTATAGATAAGCCTCAGCAAAAATACTGTATAGAGGAAACTGTAAATGATATATAAATAATTGACTGTTAGAGATAACTCCAAAGATGTAATCAACTCTGTACATTCTTTATGTAACTCTGTCGAGCTCAGGGGATACAAATGTGTATATATCTTGCAAAATAATAATAAAAAAAACGATAGATAGATACCTGTCCGGTAATTATCCCTTGTATTGACTTGGGTACCGTGTACAGCTTGGGTATAGCAGTGTACTAGGTGTCTTTGGATTGTATTTTTGCCAATATTATGATGTGCACATCTTCAGGGTTTTAATTGGCCACATGTACTATATTGTTTGTTCCACATACTTTACTTTGTGTTGCTAACATATACCCGAGGCCAGCACACAACTGGCCTATTGCTATGTTTGGACAGTTAGGATTTACTTCTTTCTGTACTATTAATAAATTATTTTTTGTTCTCAGTGATTGTACTGGTCAGAGATTCATTCCAATTGTTTAATTTAGCTACACTTTTGAGCTATTTTTTATAAAAAAAAAGTGCTTGATTCCCTATCTATACAGGGCCTTAAGAAATTTTTGATGGTCCTTGTTCTCCGATAGAGATAGAGATAGATGTGTGTGTGTGTGTGTGTGTGTGTGTGTGTGTGTGTGTGTGTGTGTGTGTGTGTATGTATATATATATATATATATATGTAGGGTTGCACCGATACCATTTTTTTATGACCGAGTACAAGTACCGATACTTGTTTTCAAATACTCACCGATACCAATTACCGATATTTTTTTTTTTAATGTGACAGTTTACCAAGCACAATACAGACTAATTATTTAAGATTCCTTCTTTATAATTATAAAGGACTGTAATTCAAAAGACATTATGAAATAATAAAACAGTTTTATTTGTCAAAAGTTTACTGAACATGTTTATAAATAAAAAAAATATTACAATAAAATATTAAATTTAAAGGGGTGATGCAATTGGGTTGTAGGGCTGTTATACA
>NW_026512153.1:125000-182500 GCF_027579735.1 Bombina bombina
ACTAGATGGGTATTAGACCCATCATGTGAAGGAGGGATTTCCCCTCTTAAATGAGGGATCACACCCCACTCTAATTTTCAAGGGATTACCATAGTAGTTATCACTTGCATTACTGTGTTTGTGGGGGAGGGGCAGTTTTAGAACCCATATTTTCACCATAAAACACAAAAGGGTATGAAACTCCAGTTTAAAACAGTGTGGGAACTCATACTCCTACCTTTAGTAGGGGAGTGTCAGTTTTATGCCAATTACCTACCTAATGTATGGGAAGCTTTGTCCCCAAAGGTGCCCCTATCTCCTAAAGACAGCATACAACACCACTGATATCAAAGAGGGGGATTGCCCATAATCAAATGGGTGGTTTCATGCCCCTTGAAATAGCAGGCAATTGACATAGAAATAACTTACATACTTGGTCCCTTTTGAAGCTCTCTGGGATATAAGTGGGATTCTTGCACTCCAAAATATGCATTACAACATGGCAAGTGACCCCTTTTTTAACAAAAATGTGAGATCCCTCTTTTGAAGGAGGTTATCTACTGATTGTGTAAACAGTGATCATCTGTAAGTAATAAGAATACGGAACAATATCAGGGGGGTGGGTATCCTCTATGTGGCCTCCCACATTACATACTTAACCTTGAGATCCCTTATTTGAAAGCAGCATCCTGCCCTTTCCAATGAGTGGTCCTGTGTTCAACCACTGCCAGCTGATTGTCACAAATACCTTTCAACTTTGAATCTATTTGTTGAGTTCTGATGCTTTAAGAAGCCTTTATTAAACCCCTCATAATATCCTGCACTTGAAAGAGTGAGGTTTAATGATTTCACTAAGAGGTTTCATGTCCTTATCGCTAGTGATCATTATAGTGAGATTGATCATCTGGCAGTAACCACTGGCCTCATTTATTTGCACTGTTGATGTTGGGGCTCATAGAACAATGCCTGTCAGAACTAATAAAAAAAAATAAAATGAACTGGGAAAATGTGAATGATGATATTTTGTGAGAGATAGAAGAGATAAGAGTAACATGCATACAGTATTAAACTACCCCTCTGGTCTTCATAATTTTGTGTAATATTTGTATTGTTATATATTTTATGCATGAATTGCAAGACAGTGCATAGTGACAAAGGAGACCTGATGATAAATGTGAGTTTGAAATAATGATTGTGCCGCTACTTTACTAGGTACACCCCAGCGCCGCTACTTTACTAGGTACACCCCCGCTACTTTACTAGGTACACCCCCGCTACTTTACTAGGTACACCCCAGCGCCGCTACTTTACTAGGTACACCCCCACTACTTTACTAGGTACACCACAGACGTAATTATTTTTGCATTTCATACAGTGGGGTTTTCTCTTCACTACAATTCAGATTTTAGAACTGGATTTATGACCAAAGTACATGAAGACCGGATGAGAAAGGGTTTAAAACAGGTTGGTCAATTACTTATGAATCAGGGAAAAGTAAAACTTTTTGGATATTTTAAAAGACCATTTGATCTTTCTAACAAACAGATTAAAAAAAGTTAACTAACTAAGATGTTGGCGTTGCATGTGAGAGATTGGAATTGAGGACTATGAGTTAAAATTACATAAACATGAAAGAGCTTATCCAAAGTTTATTAAGTTATAGAAATGATTACAGCAAAAAAAAAAAATCAATATTGCAAAAAGGTTAACGGACAAAGCAAATAGGAAAAGATTGTTACTATTTTAGTTAAAGGGACATGAAACAAACGTTCTCTTATGATTTAGAGTAAACATTTTTAAACAACTTTACAATATACATTTTGAGTCATTCTCTTAGTATCCTTCATTGAATGAGCAGCAATGCACTATTGGGAGCTAGCTGAACATGTTAAGCCAATGACAAGAGGCATATATGTGCAACCACCAATCAGCAGCTAACAACCACATCCTTAGCCTATCTAGTTATGGTTTTTAACAAAGGATATCAAGAGAAAGAAGCAAAGTGAAAAATTGTTTAAAAATTGGGGATTCTTGTCCCTTTAAGGATAGAAGCTCTAGTAACATGGAACAAGCAGCAGGTGCAGCAAACAAGGGATTTATTTAGGTGAAACAAATGGAAATAAAAGCTTGTAATGGCTACAGATCCCATGGGAATTGCACACATAATTAAAACAGTTTATCAGGCAAAGCCCCAGTTAGCATAAGGTGGTGTAGTAAAGGTTTGGCTAAACTGACCAATCAAAAGTCCAGGATACAAACAAGTAAGGCAGCAGTGTTGTAAAAAAAAAGGATATTCACAGGTCTAGTAGTAACTGCACAAGCCATGAAAGTAAAGACTAAGTATACAACAGTACAAGGTGCAGCTGAACCAGACCGTCAAAATCCAGGAATCAAATAATGTTAATAACAAATAAATATATCCTGGGGTCTCATTTAAAGGGATAGAAATTTCAAACTTAAAAAGTTTTATGACTCAGAATACAATTTTAAACAAATTTCCAATTTAATTATATAATCAATTTTGCGTAGTTCTCTTTGTATCCTTTGTTAAAGTGTTATCCCAGGTGAACTCAGGAGTGTGCATGTGTCTTTAGCCATCTGGCAGCAGTGCTTGCAACCATGTTTATAGCAATGTTATACATAATTATAAACTCTGCTGCCATAGAATGATACAGACCCTCTGCAGCAGCAGAGGTCCAACTATGTATAACATCATTATAAACATTGTTATAAACACTGCTGCCATAGAATGATACAGACACTGCAGCAGAGGTCACAACTATGTATAACATCATTATAAACATTGTTATAAACACTGCTGCTATAGAGGTTGCAACTATGTATAACATCATTATAAACATTGTTATAAACACTGCTGCCATAGAATGATACAGACACTGCAGCAGCAGAGGTCACAACTATGTATAACATCATTATAAACATGGTTATAAACACTGCTGCCATAGAATGATAGACACTGCAGCAGCAGAGGTCACAACTATGTATAACATCATTATAAACATTGTTATAAACACTGCAGCAGCAGAGGTCACAACTATGTATAACATCATTATAAACATTGTTATAAACACTGCTGCCATAGAATGATACAGACACTGCAGCAGCAGAGGTCACAACTATGTATAACATCATTATAAACATTGTTATAAACACTGCTGCCATAGAATGATACAGACCCTGCAGCAGCAGCAGAGGTCACAACTATGTATAACATCATTATAAACATTGTTATAAACACTGCTGCCATAGAATGATACAGACACTGCAGCAGCAGAGGTCACAACTATGTATAACATCATTATAAACATGGTTATAAACACTGCTGCCATAGAATGATACAGACACTGCAGCAGCAGAGGTCACAACTATGTATAACATCATTATAAACATTGTTATAAACACTGCTGCTATAGAGGTTGCAGCTATGTATAACATTATAAACATTGTTATAAACACTGCTGCCATAGAATGATACAGACACTGCAGCAGCAGCAGAGGTCACAACTATGTATAACATCATTATAAACATTGTTATAAACACTGCTGCCATAGAATGATACAGACACTGCAGCAGCAGCAGAGGTCACAACTATGTATAACATCATTATAAACATTGTTATAAACACTGCTGCCATAGAATGATACAGACCCTGCAGCAGCAGCAGCAGAGGTCACAACTATGTATAACATCATTATAAACATTGTTATAAACACTGCTGCCATAGAATGATACAGACCCTCTGCAGCAGAGGTCACAACTATGTATAACATCATTATAAACATTGTTATAAACACTGCTGCCATAGAATGATACAGACACTGCAGCAGCAGAGGTCACAACTATGTATAACATCATTATAAACATTGTTATAAACACTGCTGCCATAGAATGATACAGACCCTCTGCAGCAGAGGTCACAACTATGTATAACATCATTATAAACATTGCTATAAACACTGCTGCCATAGAATGATACAGACACTGCAGCAGCAGAGGTCACAACTATGTATAACATCATTATAAACATTGTTATAAACACTGCTGCCATAGAATGATACAGACACTGCAGCAGCAGAGGTCACAACTATGTATAACATCATTATAAACATTGTTATAAACACTGCTGCCATAGAATGATACAGATACTGCAGCAGCAGCAGAGGTCACAACTATGTATAACATCATTATAAACATTGTTATAAACACTGCTGCCATAAAATGATACAGACACTGCAGCAGCAGAGGTCACAACTATGTATAACATCATTATAAACATTGTTATAAAAACTGCTGCCATAGAGGTTGCAACTATGTATAACATCATTATAAACATTGTTATAAACATTGCTGCCAGAGGGCTTAGGACACATGCATGCTCCAGAGCTTACACAGGGTTACTGCTTAACAAAAGGAGACCAAGAGAACTAAGTAAATGTAACACTTTATAAAACTGTATTTCCTATCAATGGCTTTACTGCCCCTTTAGTTTATAAGGCAGAGTACAGGGCAGTACAATACTCAGGCTCAGGACAAACAAAAGGTCATTACCAGGTTACAGCTATGCAGCTTCCAGCAAACCAGGGTCAATAGAAGAAATGCAGGAGCTCAGGATATCAGCAGCATGAGGAAAGCCCATCTCAGTGTAGTTTAAATAATACATTAGCAAGGAAGTACTCTAGCAGCCATCTTGTACAGGGCAGACAGGAAGTGCTCCATCGGCCATGATACATTCTGGCAGCAATGCAGATAGTAAGGGAACACCAGAGAAAGGTAATTGTCACATCATACAGGGCAGACAGGAAGTGCTCCGTCAGCCATGATACATTCTGGCAGCAATGCAGATAGTAAGGGAACACCAGAGAAAGGTAATTGTCACATCATACAGGGCAGACAGGAAGTGCTCCGTCAGCCATGATACATTCTGGCAGCAATGCAGATAGTAAGGGAACACCAGAGAAAGGTAATTGTTACATCATACAGGGCAGACAGGAAGTGCTCCATCAGCCATGATACATTCTGGCAGCAATGCAAATAGTAAGGGAACAACAGCGAAAGGTAATTGACACATCTTGTACAGAGCAGAAAGGAAGTGCTCCGTCAGCCATGATACATTCTGGCAACAATGCAGATAGTAAGGGTGTTCTAAAATAAGTTGTATACCGCATAAAAATGCGAGACCTACGTCAATTCCAGTGATGTGAATCAGCTGCTGGGGGTGTGTGGTGCTTAATGCGCATGCGCAAGAGGCCCAACCTCCTCCAAACAGCTGTTTAAGGTGACTTACTTGAAAACAATGGGTCAAAGAATTCTATGGGCCGTGCCAGGCATGAGCACATGGCCCTACTCTTCACTCATCAGACAAGGCACTAGCGGCACACTGGACTCTATTGGTTGTACAGCCACTGACTTCATGGACACACAGACCAATCAGATAATGCAGTAATGTTTTTTACTATGTATTATCTGATCGGTCTGTGTAGACCGTTTGATTTGCCCACCTCCATTCAATTTCCAAATTGTTCCATCACACGCCGCCGACTTTCTGTGCCTGGGGGGGGGGGGGGGTTGTGCTTATGGGGTTTACAGGGGGTGCTGATGGGGCTTACGTAAGTTATACAGGGGGTGCTTATGGGGTTTACAGGGGGTTCTGATGGGGCTTATATAGGTTACCCCCTCTGTAACCCCCATATAGGTGTCCTCATAAATCCCCCTCCCCTTTTTGACCTCCTTAAGTGGATTTTGGGGAAATGGTAAAACATGTGTTTCTTTATTTTTAACCCCTTAAGGACAAGGCCATTTTTCAATTTCTTACCCTTAAGGACCAGGGCTATTTTTACATTTCTGCGGTGTTTGTGTTTAGCTGTAATTTTCCTCTTACTCGTTTACTGCACCCACACATATTATATACCGTTTTTCTCGCCATTAAATGGACTTTCTAAAGACAGCGTTATTTTCATCATATCTTATAATTAACCATAAAAAAATTATAAAATATGATGAAAAAATGGAAAAAAACACACGTTTTCTAACTTTGACCCCCAAAATCTGTTGCACATCTACAACCACCAAAAAACACCCATGCTAAATAGTTTCTAAATTTTGTCCTGAGTTTAGAAATACTCAATATTTATATGGTATTTGCTTTTTTTGTAAGTTATAGGGCAATAAGTACAAATAGCACTTTGCTATTTCCAAACCATTTTTTTTTTCAAAATGAGCGCTAGTTACATTGGAACCCTGATATCTGTCAGGAATCCCTGAATATCCCTTGACATGTATATTTTTTTTTTTAGTAGACATCCCAAAGTATTGATCTAGGCCCATTTTGGTCTATTTCATGCCACCATTTCACCGCCAAATGCAATCAAATAAATAAAATTGTTCACTTTTTCACAAACTTTTTCACAAATATTAGGATTCTCACTGAAATTATTTACAAACAACTTGTGCAATTATGGCACAAATGGTTGTAAATGTTTCTCTGGGATCCCCTTTGTTTATAAATAGCAGACATAAATGGCTTTGGCGTTGCTTTTTGGTAATTAGAAGGCCGCTAAATGCTGCTGCGCACCACATTTGTATTAGGCCCAACAGTGAAGGGGTTAATTAGGTAGCTTGTAGGGAGCTTGTAGGGTTAATTTTAGCTTTAGGGTAGTGTAGTAGACAACCCAAAGTATTGATCTAGGCCAATTTTGATATATTTCATGCCACCATTTCACCGCCAAATGCGATCAAATAAAAAAAATTGTTCACTTTTTCACTAAATTTGGGTTTCTCACTGAAATTATTTACAAACAGCTTGTGCAATTATGGCACAAATGGTTGTAAATGCTTCTCTGGGATCCCCTTTGTTCAGAAATAGCAGACATATATGGCTTTGGCATTGCTTTTTGGTAATTAGAAGGCCGCTAAATGCGCTGCGCACCAAACTTGTATTATGCCCAGCAGTGACAGGGTTAATTAGGTAGCTTGTAGGGAGCTTGAAGGGTTAATTTTAGCTTTAGTGTAGAAATCAACCTCCCACCTGACACATCCCACCCCCCTGATCCCTCCCAAACAGCTCTCTCTTCCCTCCCCCACCCCACAATTGTCCCCGCCATCTTAAGTACTGGCAGAAAGTCTGCCAGTACTAAAATAAAAGTTTTATTTAGTTTTTTTTTTTATTATTTTAAAAAATAGTAATCATATTCTGCTGTGTAGGATCCCCCCCCTTAGCCCCCAACCTGCCTGATCCCCCCCAAAGAGCTCTCTAACCCTCCCCCCGCTAACTATTAGTCACCATTTGGGTACTGGCAGCTGTCTGCCAGTACCCACTTTGCAAAATAACTTTTTTTTTGTTGAAACCTAACATTTTCTGTAGTGTAGCTGCCCCCCTCCATACTCTACACCCTCCCCCTCCCAGGTCACCCCCAGAAAAGCCCTCGATCACCCCTGCTAAGTGCCCACCGCCCTCTCCCAGCAAAAAAACTGAATCCCACAAATGCCATAGATCGCGGGTGCGCGCGCACCCGCCCCTCACCTCCAGCTCTCCCGGCATATAGAGCAGCCGGAAGGAAGTTGCACAGTGATGGGCCGCCCACCCACCTCCCTGCAATCGCTCCCACCCACCAACGATCGGCACCATCACTGACCGATGCAGAGAGGGCCACAGAGTGGCTCTCTCTGCATCAGTGTGCCTAAAAAGGTATTGCAGTGATGCCTCAATATCGAGGCATCACTGCAATACCTTGAAAGCGGCTGGAAGCGATCAGGATCGCTTCCAGCCGCTTGAAACCCTTAACCACGTACAGGGTACGTCTTTGGTCTTTAAAGACCAGCTTGTGTAAGATGTACCCTGTACGACATGCGTCGTTAAGGGGTTAAAGAAGAATCTAAATACCAATTTTCACGTCTGTAAAATCTTTGGTTTTTGAGATATAGGTATCCTTATAAACCCCCCCTTTTGACTCCCCTTAAGTGGATTTTCGGAAAATGGTAAAACATGTGCTCTTTACTTTTAAATGAGAATGTGAATACTATTTTTCACACCAGTAACATCTTTGGTTGTTGAGATCTAGGTATCCTCATAAATCACCCCCCCCCCTTTTGACCCACCTTAAGGGGATTTTCGGGAAATGGTAAAACGTGTTTCTTTATTTTTAAAGGAGAATTTAAATACAATTGTCACGTCTGTAACATCTTTGATTTTAGAGATATAGGTATCCTCATAAAATCACCTCCCCTTTTGACCCCCCCTTAAGTGGATGTTTGGGAAATGGTAAAAACATGTGATTCTATATTTTTAAAGAAGAAAGTAAATACTAATTTTAACATCTGTAACATCTTTGTTTTTTGAGATATAGGTATTCCCATAAATCACCCTCCTCTTTTGACCCACCTTAAGTGGATTTTGGGGAAATGGTAAAACACATATTTATTTATTTTTAAAGGAGAATCTAAATACAAATTTTCACACCAATTTTCACATCTGTAAAATCTTTGATTTTAGAGATATAGTTATCCTCATAATTCACCTCCCCTTTTGAACCCCCCTTAAGTTGATGTTTGGGAAATGGTAAAACATGTGTATTTTTATTTTTAAAGGAGAATTTAAATATCAATTTTCACATCTGTAACTACTTTGGTTTTTGAGATATAGGTATCCTCATAAATCAGCCCCCACTTATTGACCCCCATTAAGTGGATTTTCAGGAAATAGTAAACCACATGTTTGTTTGTTTTTTTAAAGGAGAATCTAAATACCAATTTTCATAGCTATAACATCTTTGGTTTTTGAGATAGGTATCCTCATAAATCAGCCCCCCCCCCCTTTTGACCCCTTTAAGTGGATTTTGGGGAAATGGTAAAACACCCATTTCTTTATTTTTTCAAGGAGAATTTAAATACCAATTTTCACGTCTGTAACATTGTTGGTTTTTGAGATATAGGTATCCTCCTTAAATCACCCCCCCTCTTTTGACCCCCTTAAGTGGATTTTGGGTAAATGGTAAAAACACATGTTTTTTTTTTTTTAAAGGAAAATCTAAATACCAATTTTCACGTCTGTAACATCGTCGGTTTTTGAGATATAGGTATCCTCCGAAAAAAGTTCACCCCCCTTTTTCACTCTCTTAGGGACATAATTTCCCAAATTCCTTCCTTAGTGGGTGCCTACGTCATAAAAACAATGTAACTTCCAAATTTCATGTTCCTAGGTTAAACGGTTTGAGCTGGGCGTTGATGAGTCAGTCAGTCAGGACTTCTTCTTTTATATATATAGAAGATATACATATATCTGTACAGTATATAGACAGACAGATACAGATAATGATAGACAGATACAAAGAGAGAGATATAGACAAACAGATGAAGAGTATAGACAGACAGATGAAGAGAGAGAGTCAGATACAGAGGCTCCAATGATTGAAAGTTATATGAGGCGGCAACATATTACAAGGGATCATCCACTATGTCGAGTGAACCTGTCAAAATATTTCAAGCTCCAGAGATGCCATTGGTTGGCAATGTTGACTATAATTAACACCCTGCATCGCCAACCATATGGCGATGTATAGTAAAGGATCCCTTGAAATTGAACTGCTGTGTGCCTAACCACTAATCTGAAGTACTCCACGATCACAAAATAACACTACACTAATAAATATCTTAATCGCCAAAAAGTCACCTCAATTACTTATCTATCTTATTAACCCCTATGCCGCCACATACTCACGGAGAATACCCTACACTTTTAACCCTAAACCGCCACAACCCCCACCATAAACTTACCCTATGCTACCTAACCCCCCACTAAACTAAACCCCCTAAGTAACATAAAAAAAACTGTTACAATAAAATAAAAAATCTGTTACAGAAAATAAAAAAACACCATTATACCTAATACTAATTTATGTGCCCCATAAAAATAAAACCCCTAACACTAAAATAAATTACAATAGCCCTTATAAATGCCTTTTGTAGGGCATTGCCCTAAAGATAATTTAGCTCTTTTACAAAAACATTACAAGACCCACTCTACAATACAAATAACCCCCCCCCCACCCTCCAAAATAATATCATCTACCCAAAAACCCTATCCTAAAAGATACAATTTCAAATAAAAAACATTTTCTTCAAAATAAAAAAACCAACCCAAAAAAGCCCAAACTAACCACAAAGTTTGTACAAAAATCCAGCTCTTTTTTATCGACGCTGGGCCCTCTTCATCCCGGTTCCAGGCGCCAGGGCCCCATCTTTGCCACGACGGAGGCCTACTTCGGTGGCCTTTTCCACCTCCTCCGCTCCACATCTTATCTTCGCCTCTCGTCCTAGATCCCTATTCTTCATGCTGTCGCCACCACACACTGATATTCTGGAAGCTCGGAAACCCCATTATATAGGGTGACCACTACATCCCTATTGGCTGTTTTTAAATCAGCAAAGAAGTAAAAGCTGCCTGACTGCTGACTCCATAAAGGGATAGAAACCCCATAATGTTCTTTTATGATTCAGACAGAACATACCATGTTAAATAAGGTTCCCTTTTACTTTTATTATCACTTATTTGCTTACGTCCCATGATATTCTGTGTTGAAGAGATAACAATCTATTTTCTTTCATGATTCCGATAGAACATACAGTCCAATTTTCTTCTATTATCAATTTAGCTTCATTCTCCTAATATCCTTTATTGAAGCAGCAGCAATGCACTACTGGGAGCTAGCTGAACACATTGGTAAGCCAGTGGCATAATTGTGCAAATACCAATCAGCAGCTAGTTCGGGCCTACCTAGGTATGCTTTAAACAAGGATACCAAGAGAACTAAGCAAACAGAAGTAAATTGGAAAGTTTTTTTTTTTTTTTTTAATTTTTCTTTATTGAAACAAATAAACAAACAATACAGGTTACAGCGTTCACCGAAAAATACAAAAGGGGATTGGTTACAAATGAAATGGTTTTGGTAACGATACAGCATGATCCCCGTTATTACATCCACTGTACATGATATGATAAATTTCTACTGGACACTTTATTAATACTTTTAATACTGTAGTTTAATATTTCCTTGTATTTGTTACCTCAGGATTCGTTATAACCAAATTTATTCTGTACTTTGTTAGGCCTATGATGTATTGTGCTCAATGCATTATATGGAGTGGCAATATTCTTCCCAGATAAGATTCATAGCTAAGAAATCATCCAATCTCTTTGTAGCGTTATAGTAATATTTTTCCATTGCTAACGTATAATTAACTAATGAACGCCATTCTGAGATTAAAGGAACTGCTGTTGACTTCCATCTTCTAGGTATTAATCTTCTGGCACAACTAAGTAGTATAATTATAAGCCGTTGTCTCAATTTACATTTTATTTTTGGTATATTATTGAATAGGAATATGAGAGGGTCTAAGGGTATCTCTATATTGATTGTCTGTTTGATGGCCAAGTGAATATCTTTCCAATATTGGCTAATACAAGGGCATGTCCACCAAATATGCTGGTCATTTCCCACCCCCCCCCACATGTTCTCCAGCATTTATTGTCCCTAAGGCTGTATATTGCAGCTAGTCTAACTGGGGTTTTATACCATCTGCATAACAGTTTTAGATTTGATTCCAGTTGTGCTATAGATGAGGTATATGAGCACAGGTTTTTAAATATCCTTGCCCGTTGTTCCAAGGTTATAGGTGTTTGAAGTTCATCAGACCATTTTTTTGTGTAGGTCGGAAGACATTTAAAATGTTGATCTAGCAGTATTTTATATATTAGTGAAAGTGAACCTTTTGAATATGTATCAGATCTACATAAGCAGGCCCATTTATCAAGCTCCGTACGGAGCTTGAAGGGCCGTGTTTCTGGTGAGTCTTCAGACTTGCCAGAAACACAACTTATGAAGCAGCGGTCTAAAGACCGCTGCTCCATAACCCTGTCCGCGGACAGGAATCGCCGGAAATCAACCCGATCGAATACGATCGGGTTGATTGACACCCCCCTGCTGTCAGCAGGGGGCGGCGTTGCACCAGCAGCTCTTGTGAGCTGCTGGTGCAATGTTAAATGCGGAGAGCGTATTGCTCTCCGCATTTAGCGAGGTGTTGCAGACCTGATCGGCAGTGTCCGCAACACCTTTGATAAATTGGGGCCATGGACTCAAATGGAGTTAGAGATCTATAGAATTGTGCACGTTTTACATGCGTGGTAAGGTAGTGATTTAATTGGAAATATCTAAACCATGGGTTAAAATAGCTTCCAAATGTTTCTTGCAAGACAGTCTTTGATTTGAGGGATTTATTATCCATGGCAAACTGCATGGTATGACGTCTCTTAAAGTTAAGTCCCTTACATATTGAGTATGGTGAAACCTCTGGGCTTCTAGGTTATATTTCAGAGGCGTTAGAGGGGATGGAGTACTAGTAATCGACTGGAAGCTAATAAGGCATTTGTCCCATGTTTTGAATGTTAGTCTAGTTATTTCCGATGTAGACGGGTTCATAGTCCTATGAATATGTGGTACCCAACAACTTGCACCTAATTGTGCATTTTGTGCCAGATCATGGTCTAGTCTTACCCATTCTTTGTGAGTGCCATGTTTACACCAATCTATTATCCTTGTTAATGTGCATGCTATAAAATAGTATTGTATATTTGGCATTCCTAACCCTCCCTGTAGTTTAGGACGATAGATGATATTTTTTTGCAATTCTAGGGCGTTTGTTATTCCATAAATAAGTGTTTAGTAAATTTTGAAGTTTATTAAAAAAGGATTTGGGCAGCGCAAGTGGGATAGTCTGAAAAATATATAGAATTTTCGGTAGGATAGTCATTTTTATGGCATGCAATCTACCTAGCCATGATAAAGTTTTGTTATGCCAAGATTGTAACTCTTTTTGTACATTATTCAGTAGGGGGATATAGTTTGCATTAAACATATGTTGAGGGTTGATTGTAATATTAATACCTAAATATTTTAAGGAGTGTTTCTGAAGCCTATACTGGTATACAGATTGTATGTGATTAAGTTCAGACAGCGGGATCCCCACTCCCATAAATT
Organism: Bombina bombina; assembly: GCF_027579735.1. Lineage (NCBI taxonomy): Eukaryota > Metazoa > Chordata > Amphibia > Anura > Bombinatoridae > Bombina > Bombina bombina. Next base: position 138,030 of record NW_026512153.1, read on the forward strand.
CAGATTTTGAAGCATTAATCTTAAAGTTTGATAATCTACCATAGATGTGAAGTTCCTTGTGAAGTTCAGGCATAGAGGTAAGTGGGTTGGTTATAGATAATAAAACATCATCCGCATATAGAGAGATTTTATAGTCTCTCTCATGGACAGTTATGCCATTAATACTCTTGTTATTCCTTATTCTAGCTGCCAGGGCCTCCATCGCCAAGGCAAACAGTAATGGGGATAGCGGGCATCCTTGCCGTGTGCCATTGTGTATAGTAAAGGTTGGAGATGTGGAGTCATTTAGCCTAATTTTTGCATTTGGGGTGCTATACAGGAACATTATCTTAGATATAAATAAGTTGGGGAAACCGAATTTGATCAGGATTTGCTTAAGAAAGGACCAATTTAGACGATCAATAGCTTTCTCTGCGTCTAAGGATGCAAAAATTACGGGGATTTTTGCTTTCGATGCATAATCAATCAGTGTTTGTATTTTGATAGTATTGTCCCTAGCTTCACGATATGGGGTAAAACCGACTTGATTATAATGGATTAGCTGGGGAAGTAATTTAGTCAGTCTATTTGCTATTATCTTGGCATATATCTTGGTATCGCTATTTAATAGTGAAATGGGACGAAAATTTGCTGGTGTATCAGGAGTTTTGCCCGGCTTTGGCAATACCACAATATAAGCTGCCAACATTGAAGGTGGGGGAGATTAGCAGATGACATACTATTGTATAGTTTGTGTAAAGAAGGGATGAGGATTGGGGCGAATATCTGGTAGTATTTGGCGGAAAATCCATCTGGACCTGGGCTTTTACCCGGTGACAGTTCTTTTATAGCTGCCAGAATTTAATTTGTAGCTATTGGTGAGTCTAACGATTCCCGTTGATCTGTGGAAATTGAAGGGAGATTACATGAAGCTAAGTAAGTTTGAATGGGATCTTTAGAGGGTATGCCAGAATCTGAGGTCATGTCCTGCAGATTATAAAGAGTAGAGTAATATTTATGAAACTGGTCTAGAATGTGTTGTGTTGACGGTAGTGTTTTGAGAGGATTTTAATTCATGAATAAACTATTTTAATCTAATTCTTCTAAGATTCCTAGCCAGCATTTTCCCTGCTTTATTACTTTCATGATAAAATTTTTGTTTTAGTTTCATTGCTATTTTCTGATGTTCTAGGGCAAGAAATGTTTCTAATTGTTCTCTGACATTACCTATTTCACATAGGACAGAAGTGTTTTTGGGATCTTTCTTGTGTGAGTAGTCTAATTGCGCCAGTCTAGTGGTCAGTGTTGTGTAGAGTTGTCTAGAGGTTTTTTGGAGATGTGCCTTATATTTTATGAATTCCCCTCTAAGAGTGCATTTATGAGCTTCCCAGACCACAAATGGATCTTTTACTGAGTTATTATTAATCTGGAAGTATTCTTCCATAACCTTAGAGAGGTGATCTATGAAGGTTTGATGGGTCAGTAATGAGTCGTCTAGGAAAGGACTGGTAGGGGTGTTAGGCCAAGTAATCTGTACTGTAACTGCCGAGTGATCAGACCAGGATGTGGGAGTGATTGTGGAGTTAGTTATTAAGGAGAGACCAGTTTGATTTGTAAGTAGATAATCTATTCTGCTGTAAGACTGTGAAGGATGAGAGTAGAAGGTATAATCCTTTGTTGAAGGATGTGAAAAGCACCAAATGTCATACAAATTATAATCCCTCAATGCTTTCCATAAATATGTCTAAGTGCGTTTTGGTGTTCTAGGCTGGGGGTTGGTGGTGTCTATTGAAGGCTGGAAAGGGAAGTTAAAATCACCTCCAAGAAAAATTGGACCTTTAGCGATATCCAGTAATTTTCGGAACATTGCTTTAAAAAAAGGCATATGTCGAATGTTAGGGGCATAGATATTAATTAATGTGATCGGTCTGCCATACATTAAACCTGCTATTCCCAGAAATTTACCTTCACCATCTTTAGCTGACTGTAAAACAGTAAAAGGGATATGTTTGCGGATTAAGATACATTACTAACCCCACAGTGTTTGGTCGGTGCAGTATTGTAGAAATGTTGTGTGTAGTGTTTACCAAAATATTTGGGAATTTGTGATTTTTTGAAGTGTGTCTCCTGTAAAAACAAAATGTCAGCTTTTTTCTTATATAAATCCGACAGTGCCTTTGATCTTTTACAAGGAGAGAGAAATCCTTTAACATTCTGAGTCAAAATAGTGAGTGGAACTGATGTTTGTTTGGTGGCCATTAAAAAATTTTTTTTAGAGAGATTTACTCCTATGTTGGGCCTTACACATACAGTATATGCACATTTCAAGTACTGGGACAATATTGCATCACTCATCCGTACGGTCAACCTGTATCTAGTAACATAACAAAAATAACTATAAAAACAATAATAGCACATATGTCTCGATTTAGATAGTCTAAAGTATAACATATAAACCATTAGCGCAGGCAGAATAGCTACCTTTACACCAATGTAAGTAACAAAGAATTATTAATTGAGAGAAATAAATGTAAGCCAGTATTAAAAGTCATATAGGCCTTGTCAACATGTAGCACCTTAAAAAAAAAAAAAAAAAAAACATATAAAAAAGTAGGGTATAGTACCAAAATTAATATCAAACTTTTAACATATCTAAAATATTTAAAGTGATCTTAAAGTTCAACAGAATAATTCCGTCTGCTGTTAAGTTCCGCATAAAGTCTCTGGATTTATCCTATTAAGTGGCATTTAGACACAGAAGTTACAATCATACTCACGAGTCCGAAGATCATGACAGGTGTTACAGTCTGTATGCAGATATCTTTCAGCCTCTCATATTAGGAGACTGATGTGAGGTAGATTCATTATTGATGATTGTAAGTTCAAAAGATCTGTTAATAATGGAGCGGATTGAGTTCCATAAATGTTAAAGTACCAACTTCTAATGTCCTTGCGGCTGCAGGACGCCTTTGTGTTTTAGCTGGAGTAAGGGACCAGTTATTTCGCATACTCTGCTGATTGTTGCTTGAAGGTCCTGAAGAGGGTGGGTTATTGAGGTCCGGTGGATCCAGATGCAAGACTTCACAGAACTTTGGGGCTTCTGAAATATCATCACATATCACTCTCCTGTCTTCATGAATGACTACGAGATGCGTGGGAAAAACCCACCTGTACGCTTATTACGCAGAAGTTGTGTCAGTGGGGAAAATTCCATATGCTTCTGCAAGGTTCTTTGCGATAGATCTGCATAAAATTGTATCCCGGTGCCTCTGAATAGTGATGTCGTGAACCTAAAAATTTCGGTTCGCGAACGGCGGACTCGAACTTCCACAACTGTTCGCGAACCGGCGAACCGGGGGAACCGCCATAGACTTCAATAGGCAGGTGAATTTTAAAACCCACAGGGACTCTTTCTGGCCACAATAGTGATGGAAAAGTTGTTTCAAGGGGACTAACACCTGGACTGTGGCATTCCGGAGGGGGATCCATGGCAAAACTCCCATGGAAAATTACATAGTTGATGCAGAGTCTGGTTTTAAGCCATAAAGGGCATAAATCACCTAACATTCCTAAATTGTTTGGAATAACGTACTTTAAAACATCAGGTATGATGTTGTATCGATCAGGTAGTGTAAGGGTTACGCCCGCTTCACAGTGACAGACCAAACTCCCCGTGTAACGCACCGCAAACAACCACAAACAGTCCATTTGCACAACCACGAGATAGATAGATTTGATAGATAGATAGACACTTAGATTACATAGATCAATAGATGCAATATACATTTGATAGATACAAATTACATAGATCAATAGATGCAATATACATTTGATAGATATGAATTACATAGATCAATAGATGCAATATACATTTGATAGATACGAATTACATAGATCAATAGATGCAATATACATTTGATAGATACGAATTACATAGATCAATAGATGCAATATACATTTGATAGATACAAATTACTTAGATCAATAGATGCAATATACATTTGATAGATACGAATTACATAGATCAATAGATGCACTATACATTTGATAGATACGAATTACATAGATCAATAGATGCAATATACATTTGATAGATACGAATTACATAGATCAATAGATGCAATATACATTTGATAGATACGAATTACATAGATCAATAGATGGAATATACATTTGATAGATACGAATTACATAGATCAATAGATGCAATATACATTTGATAGATACGAATTACATAGATCAATAGATGCAATATATATTTGATAGATACGATTGATAGTTAGATAGATTTGATAGATAAATAGATAGATTTGATAGATATATTATTTCCCAGACAGAGAATTACAAGACGTGCGGGCTGTGACCCATGGTAAGGTTACTTCCTTTTGCACAATCGAGTACAGGTTGGGGTCCAGGATTGCCTTTTCTGCAAAGAAATTGTGGCCGAGTACCTTCCACTGCGGTGTCCCCTATCAGGGGACGTGTATATGGCATGGATTTTAGGAACCGGGAGATGGAAAAAGATGCTTGGACACCCAGTACAGGTCGTTCTCCTTCAGCCTTTTTATACGAGGGTCCCCAACCCTCAATAGGCACGACAGTATGAAAGACCCCATATGCCATGACTTCCTTTTGCAGAATCGAGTACAGGTATGGCATCGATTTTAGGAACCCGGAGATAATTGTTAGGAACCGGGAGATGGAAAAAGATGCTTGGACACCCAGTACAGGTCGTTCTCCTTCAGCCTTTTTATACGAGGGTCCCCGACCCACAACAGGCACGACAGCATGAAAGACCCCATATGCCATGACTTCCTTTTGCAGTATCGAGTAGAGGTATGGCATCGATTTTAGGAACCCGGAGATAATTGTTAGGAACCGGGAGATGGAAAAAGATGCTTGGTCGGTCCTCCTACTTCAAATTTGGGGCACTGCGCGTGCAATCTACTGTGCCACCAGATATGAGTGGTGTGTTAAGTAGTACTATTCTTAGCAGTTTAATCCCTGTTATGTGCCTTTTTTTTGGTTTGGGTTTTGAATCCACAGTGCAGCACCAGAGGCCAGACAAATTAGGCATTCACACATGCCTGAAAAATTAGGTATTGTTGCAAGCCGCTGCTGTAGCAGCGGCCAGCAAAATTGATGTTTGTTTGACAGTTAGAAAGTGCCCTAAAACATTGCGGCTTGAACCCTAGTTGTTGGCGGATAAGTCACGCAAGTCATCCGGCATTCGAAGATAAAATACAGCAGCGTGTGAACCATTTTTAGCCCAAGGCAGCTCATCTCATCAGGCCTTTTTTACTAAAATGTATCGCCCAATGTCAGTCCCTTCGGGATCCATCCCTCATTCATTTTAATAAAGGTGAGATAATCAAGACTTTTTTGACCTAGGCGACTTCTCTTCTCAGTGACAATACCTCCTGCTGCACTGAAGGTCCTTTCTGACAGGACACTTGAAGCGGGGCAGGCCAGAAGTTCGATTGCAAATTGGGATAGCTCAGGCCACAGGTCAAGCCTGCACACCCAGTAGTCAAGGGGTTCATCGCTCCTCAGAGTGTCGAGATCCGCAGTTAATGCGAGGTAGTCTGCTACCTGTCGGTTGAGTCGTTCTCTGAGGCTGGATCCCGAAGGGCTGTGGCGATGCATAGGAGTTAAAAAGGTCCGCATGTCCTCCATCAACAACACGCCTGGAAAGCGTCCTGTCCTTGCCGCCGTGGTCGTGGGAGGAGGAGTATTACTTTCATCTCTTCCCCTGTTAGATTCCCGTTGTGCTGTGACATCACCCTTATACGCTGTGTAAAGCATACTTTTTAATTTATTTTTGAACTGCTCCATCGTTTCCGACTTGCGGGAATTAGATAACATTTCAGTCACTTTATGCTTATACCCGGCGGTCTAGTAGCGTGGACACCCAGTACAGTTCGTTCTCCTTCAGCTTTTTTATACGAGTGTCCCTCAACAGGCACGACAGCATGAAAGACCCCATTTGCACAAGGTTGGATGCCGAGCTACTCATGTCCCATTCCTCATCCCCAGTGATCTCACTGAAGGTATCTTCTTCCCCCCAGCCACGTACAACACCACGGGTACCAGATAGGTGACAACAACGAGCACCCTGGGATGCCTGTTGTGCTTGGTCTTCCTCCTCCTCCTCAAAGCCTTACACTACCTGATCGATAGGACATCATAACTGATGTTTTAAAGCACGTTATTGCAAACAATTTATTAATGTTAGGTGATTTAGGCCCTTTATGGGTTAAAAGCAGACTCTGCATCAACAATGTAATTTTCCATGGGAGTTTTTTTTTTTTTTTTTAATTTTCAAAAGAGCTTTATTAAAAGAATTGATATTTTACAGCACGTATAAGATTAACATATCATATAACACATAGACAAGTAAAAGTTTGTTGCATATTTACTGTATAATAAAACCACATGCTTTTGCTGTGAGTCCATTTATCCAACAGGTCATGACTTTTATCAATCTATAAGATACGCTTAAGAAAAGATAGATGAGGACCTAATGAGCTGTTGCTTGAACAGGACAAGTGGACCTAAACTTAAGGATCGCTCTATCTATACCCCCAGCTGTGGGGACCTCTCTTGGATCCCATAACTAAAAAGAACTTCAGATATGCTGGTGTTGGGGTTAACCTAATTAACATTAAACCTTATTTACTAAATAAACCATTAAACATTGTAAGGGATTTGCTTGTATACCTGGCTGGGAAGGCATATGTGTTGTTGTGTGGTAGTAGTTTGCCTATAAAGTGAGGGGGCAATTAGTGGCTATAGGGTATTTATCCTAGATTCATAGTTGATTTTGTTTGAGTGTGATGTATGTTACTAAGCTTTGGCGGTATCTTGATGGTGGTACAGTGACAGCTTCTTTGTAAGGGTAAATAAAGGGTAAATAAAACACGATATGTTTACTATGTGCCTGTTATGGATTCGTGATGTCATCTATATTGGGTGTCCTGAGCTGCATCCAAGTTATAAAAGATTAAACTTGTGGTTTGTCTCCTTGTCCGCAGCTCCGGCCGAAAGCCGCGTCAGTATTTAATTTTGTTTGCAGCCCTAGATGCTCTACGCATGGTATCTTTTCTGTGTGTAACTAATATTTTCAAAAGGCAACACATGTTGTAATAACCTTTGAATAAGGAGCTCCTCCCAGATATTATCTGTAGCCTATGCAAAACATACTCAAAAAACACAAGATTCATCACATACTGTGCTGCCATTATACAGTTTTGCCCCCAGTCTTATCTATGTGGTACAAAGCGATATAATACTGAACATTATCAGGAAAACATTACATCTAAATCTACTCAAAACAGTCCTGTTGATAATTGCCTACAACAAAACATTTAGATTGCAGGGCAGTTTGTTCACTGTCTAATGAGGGTGTCTATAGGTTATCCTTCGTCTCTGTGGGGAAAGGGTATTATCTCATGAGAGCAGAGCCTGAACCCTTTGGGAGTTATGTAAAAAGACTGCCAGGGGGTCTTAGTTGCAAATATAAGTTTAATGCAGGAGGAACGTTCAGCATAGTCATATTTTCTATCCAATGGTAACCGCAATGGTCGTCTCTCCGCACTTTGCATAGGCAGACCTAATATATCCCCCTCCAGTGCCGACCATGTTGTATTTTGGGCTTTGCTCCATGCCGTGCCACATGGACTAAATCTCACCGGAGGAGGCCTATGAGGGGCAATGAGATATGCAAAAGTACCCTTGCGGGGCAGCAGAGCATGCCGCTGGTTGAAGCTGCAATGTCTCCGTTTTCCATACAACTGCCGGTGGTACAGCCCTTCCGCGGCCCCTACTGGGGCAATTTATATGGGGGCCCCTACCTTTCTCCTCTAGCTGCTCGACATATCTCCGGTATGGAACTGCTTGCTGAGTCCTGGTTTGCGGTCCCGCCGGTGCCGGTATGTGAAGATCAGTTGGTGCCAGGTATCGGTCTCCAGCGTCAGGGCTCCCGGTTACTGTTCCTTTCGCTTTGGTAAATGTGATGTCAGAGGTGGATACAAAAACCGCCAATTTCTCTGAATCTCCATAATCGCTTGCCTCTGCTCTTGATGCCGGGTGCGTCATAGGTTTAACGCCATCTTGGCTGGCAGGTTCAGGAAGACTGTCTCGAGGGATGCTCGGTATATTCTTTGGGCATATCCTGCTTAATAAAAAATCGTAAGGAGCCTTTTGGATTAGTTTTTCAAAGAGTCTCTCTATTTTCTCAGAGTATGAAGCAGAGTAGCAGTGGAACTCTGATTCCTTGATGCAGGTCATTTTTAGGGATATTACAAATAGCGCTGTACACAACCTTTCTGTTTGTAGGTTTCCCGATGTGTAGAGAATGATCTCCCTTGTTATCCAGTTGGAAAAAGATAGTGAAGAGATTCAGTAAGTCGGGTTTTCGACCACACTGATGACCCAGCTCTTCCCGGGGGGGAGGTGTATACCTAAAAGTAGGCCGCCGCCTTAGGCTTTGCTCCGATCTGAGTCCCCAATATCATGAAAACAGCCAGAATAAACGATTTAGGATCCCAGCTGCCAGAACTGTGGAATATTCTGTAAAAGTGATCTTATCTTTGCTGTTCAATATTAATAATCAGCGGATTATTAAGAATCCGTTGGAGCCCACAGAAAATGCGTCCTATTCAGAACGCTGCACGGACACGCCCCCTTCCATGGGAGTTTTGACATGGATCCCCCTCCAGCATGCCACAGTCCAGGTGTTAGTACCCTTGAAACAACTTTTCCATCACTATTGTGGCCAGAAAGAGTCCTTGTGGGTTTTAAAGTTCGCCTGCCTATTGAAGTCAATGGCGGTTCGCACGGTTCGCCGGTTTGCAAACAATAGTGGAAGTTCGAGTCCGCCGTTCGCGAACCGAAATTTTTAAGTTTGCGACATCACTAATGATCACCATGATTTGCATGGGGCATTAAGATCAAACTGTTGATCAACAGGGGCAGATTTTAGAGAGGGGCATTATAGTAGATAGGAAAAGATTAGATTAGAGAGGGAAAGATAGTGTCAGATTGGAATTAGAGAGAGATAGATTTTTTTACGAAAGGCAGAGGGATAGTGATAGACTAAACTTTGATAGGGAGAGATTAGAAGTAGATAGGGCCAGGGCAGCTGCAAAGTAGGGAGAACTCCAGCGCTGGGAGAGGGCAGACAAAGACAATCGTATTTTTAATCGTCAATTGTTTTTAACGTTTGGGACAAGGGGAACAAGAGGGAGATCCCCCCCCCTCTCTCCATCACCCCCAAAAAAAGCAAAGATTAGGGTGTTTTAATTTGCTCATTTTATTAGGGTTTTTAATGTGCTCATTTTATTTTTATTTTGTTTTATTATGTCTGTCTGGTTTTTTTCCTGAAAAATATGAAATAAAATATTTGGATTAGGAATAACTGTGTTTGTTATTACTTGATTCACATATTACACATTGTTACAAATGATTGGTGATCAAATTCAATGCAGGTGTAAGATATTCTCTACTCTGATTATTAAAGGTTCAATCTATTCCATATATTTTTTAGAAATTTAATTTTAAATATATAATATTTAACTTTTGCATAAACAACTCAATTAGAATAAAGGTTACATGAATCAATAATTATTATTTAATGATTCATAATTAACATGTGATAGTCAATTAATTTTAAATTTATTTAAATTGTGTAAATGTATTCATTCTCATATTTCATAATTATATGACCTTTTCAAAGAAAAGGAAAGTGAACACCAACAACAAAATTTTTAAATCAAATAGAGCATTTAAAGGGACATTGAAGCCAATTTTTTTCTTTTGTGATTCAGATAGAGCATGCCATTTTAAGCAACTTTCTAATTTACTCCTATTATCAATTTCTCTTTGTTCTCTTGTCATCTTTTTTTTTTTTTTTAAAAAGAATGCATCTAAGCTTTTTTGGTTCATAACTCAGAACAGCACTTTTTAATGGTGGATGAATTTATCCACCAATCAACAAGAGCAACCCAGGTTGTTCACTGAAAATGGGCCAGCATCTAAACTTACATTCTGGCATTTCAAATAAAGATACCAAGAGAATGAATACAATTTGTTAATAGGAGTAAATCAGAAAGTTGCTTAAAATGTAATGCTCTCAGACGCCGGTGGGAGGAGCTCAGGTGTAAGGTCAGGGAAACACCTGCCTCTGTATCTCCTAATGAGCTATTGGCAGCTGGAAAGCGTGCTGAACACCCCAGGCCTGGGGCGTTTTAATCAAGCAAGTTATACTCAGCTACCGGCTCTTCAAAAGTGCTAAGACATCGCACTTATGTCTGCAGATTGGATACATGGTTTGAAATTGTGACAAAGTATCAAAAGAAGTAAATGTATGTTACAGATCCTATTACCCACCTTGATCCTGGGAAACAAAGAAAAGAAAGGGGTGCAGTATTACCTACAAGGTTAAAAGCTCTGCTGGTAGAGCAACAGGACGATAAAATTCAGAAACAAATGTTGCGTGGAGAGGTAAAGAATTAAGAACTTCGGCTAAAGAGCCCTGAGAGAACTTGAATCGCTGGAGTCATTATTATTACCCTTTAGACCAGGGTCAGGTACTTTCTTACTATACTCCAGAGCTATTTTATTCTTTCTCATAATATAAGAGTGCTGTCTGTTAGCTCTGGCCTGTGGGATCATTGACCATTTATTTTGTGAAGCTTAATCCACATATCAATATAATTGACCTGACAACTGAACGTTGTAATCTAGCCAATATCACTAGCTGTTGAAAATCGACACAATTGTGTATACAGTTATGGTTGCTGCTTAATTGTTTAAAATGAACATGTAACAGAGCTGCGAAATCTACTGGTGCCTACGATTATATACTTTTTCTATTTCTTAGCTTAGACTGCTTTCTCTGTCTAACAAGATATATATGTGTATGCGGGTCCATATGTACGTATATGTATATGAGTCTGGGTATATGTGGGTATATGTGGGTCCTACATACATAGGTCTAAATATATAACATAATATTGTCCTTGAAGGAGGTTATTTTCTATCTGTGTATGATTACTATTGATGAATGGAAAGTAGCATTGTTTAAGATAGCACTGCTTAAGAGTATAACACTATATATATCAAAAGATACTCTAGATTTTCTCCTAAGATATTTAAAGTACCTAAGATAAGTAAAGTATCTTAGGACGGATATAAGCTAAGGGGAAGGGGAAATAAAGGAGAGAGAAAAAAAAAGAAAAGAACATCTTTGCAAGCCTGAAACTAAATAAAAAGTTGCTATTGACAATATAGAATTCACAGCACAAAATTATTTAATTTATCACTTCCCTCACAGTCACTCCTATCACTGAGTTTTTTTTTGTTTGTTTTTTGTTTGTTTTTCACACAATCACTATTGTATGGATAAATTTTGCACTACACATACTAAAACACCTCCCTCCATTATGGCTGGGAGGCAAAGAGAAAAAAGAAATAATAAAACCACACCAGAAACCACAACAGACACCTGTCCCGCTAGCACAAATGTGTCACAGACAAATGATGCTATAGACTTGCAAACCTTAGTTATAAATATCTCTGAAGCCCTTGCACCTAAATTCGACACTCTTAAAGCTGAAATAAAACAAGACATACATGCACTAGTAACTGAAGTTCGTCAGTTTTCAAACAGATTAGCAGAAGCTGAACAAAGAATTTCTGATTTAGAAGATAATGCGATAGCCCATAATAGCAAGTTAGACACTATAAACTCTAATCTTACAAAAGTTCAGCTAAAATTGGAAGATATTGAGAATCGGGCTAGACGAAACAACTTCAGAGTTATTGGCATCCCTGAAGAAAAACAATATGAGGATCTTGACAAATTTTTAACAATAACATTGCCACATCTATTGCAAATTCCCCAATCACACCCAAGGATAGTTTTAGAGAGAGCGCACAGACTAGGAAGACAAATGGCAGAGAGTAGAAATCCCAGACCTAGACCAGTCATAGCCAAAGTCCTCAACTATCAGGATAAACTTTTACTATTGCAGTACTTTAAAAAAAAATCAGCCTATATTGGTTGAGGGAGCTAAAATTATGCTTTTCCAGGATTTCTCTGCGGAAACATCTGCCAAAAGAAGGGACCTGGCCCCGTTATGTACTAAGCTAATAAATCAAGGTCATAGTGCCACTATTATTTACCCAGCAAAGTTGAAAATAATAATTAACAACAGCACGCATTTTTTTGAGTCAGCTAGAGAAGCAGAAACATTTATATCACAACAGCTTCCCCCAGAACAGGCTAAGGTTTTAACCTAGTAGGGATGAACTGGCACCTATTTATAGTTTGACAACAGTAGTATAGATGGTTATGAGGCTCATGATATCCACACAAGGTCTAGACCATAGATTTTACATTTCTCAATGGTTTTTGTTTTATGTTGGGGTGTCTTGTCATGTCTTGTGTTTTTCCCTTCCCCCCCCCCCCCCTTTTTTTTTTTTTTTTTAGACCATATGTGCTACCCCATTCTTTTTTTTTCTTTTGTTATACGATGATAGATATGATAAATGGTTTTAAATTGGCCTCTTGGAATATTGGGGGTATTACATCACCCATCAAACGTAAAACAATAATAGCACAGTTAAGAAAAATTCATACAGACATCGCATTTTTGCAGGAAACCCACCTTAAAATGAAAGAGGTTCTTAAACTTAAATGTTCTTGGGTGAATGAAGTGCTTGCGTCACCTAGCACCAAAAGGAAGGGAGGGGTAGCGATTTTACTAGGTAAAAAGATAAAATACCAAGTTCTGCATACCAATTCAGATCCAGAAGGGAGGTTCTTAATGGTGAAAATTAAAATAGATAAAACATTATACACACTTTGTAACATATACGCTCCAAATGTCTTTAGTTTCCCTTTTTGGGAAAAGCTTCAAGCCAATCTACTGTCCTATACAGAAGGCTTTTTGAAACTGGGCGGGGACTTTAACATGGCACCACAATTCCCCCTAGAAAGGTTAAGGCATAAGAACTCCTCTCTCAGAACTAAAAGGGACAGCTTAGAAGCCAAAATATTTCTCAAGCTCTTTCAGAGTCTCCGAGTTAGGGACATATGGAGGTCACATAACCCAGAGTCCAGGGATTTTACTTGCCTTTCTAAGGCGCACAAGTCACTGTCAAGAATTGATTTGATTCTTATAGACGAAAGGTTATGTAAAGTAGAACTAGATGCTAAAATTTTACCTATCTGTATCTCGGATCATGCCCCGATCTTCTTAGAGTTTTACCCGAGTAACCCTACCCCAAGATACTCCAGATTTTTTTTTCCCACTTATCTCGCTTCTGATCTTAAATTTAAAAATTGGCTAAATACCAAGTTTCAGGAATACTCTTCCTTTAATAAAGAATATATTAATCGTCCCATAATTTTTTGGGAAGCCGCCAAGGCAGTTTTGAGAGGAGAAATTTTAGCCTATACTATAAGTAGGACAAAAAAATTTAAGCTCAGAGAAAGAGAAATTATGAGATCTATTTCTAACTCTTATAACTCCTACTTACTAGAAAAAACACCCAGAAATTGGGCACGATATACTCAAGCGTTAAAGGAAAGAGATTCCTTTCTATTACTTAAGACTACGCAGAAAGATCTGAAATTCCAAGCTAAACTATATAGACATGGGAGTAAATCAGGAAAACTCCTTGCAAAGTTAGTAAAAAGAGATAAGAGTTCATCAGTGATTGATTTATTACAGGGAGAAGATAGGACAATAACAACTTCAGAAGATATAATTCAGTCCTTTGCAGAATATTATAAGGACATATATTCTTTGAAAGCCTCAAATTTACAGGCACTGGAATTTTTTTGGGATAGAATTGCATATAACATGGTACCGGCAGATCTAGTTGAAACTCTTAATCTTCCCATAACTGAGTCTGAGATCTCAAGAGCAATTTTCGCTCTTTCTTTAAATAAAGCCTCGGGCCCTGATGGTTTGCCTAACGAATTTTATAAAATACTTTCCACATCAATATCACCTTATTTACTTTCTTTATACTGTATAACGATATTTATATAAAAGGCAATATTCCTCCACCCAGCTTTTCTGCTTCATTTACAACCCTAATTCTCAAACAGGGGAAAGAGCCCGATAGAAAGGAATCATATAGACCGATAGCATTACTAAATGCGGATTATAAAATTATGTCCTCCATTATAGCAGCTAGGCTCCAACTACTTCTCCCCAATATCAAACATAAAGATCAGGCAGGTTTTATGTTTAAACGAAATTCATCAGCAAAGATCAGGGAACTCTTTTTAATTATAGATCATTTTAATAAAAAGAGGGAGAAGGAGGGGGAGGGAGACACCCCTGACGCTGCAATCATTGCGATTGACGCTGAGAAAGCATTTGATTCCGTTCATTTTGATCATTTGTTATACTCTCTTCAACAATTTGGTTTACAAGGTAATTTTTTCAATTTTATTGACAATCTATATAAAACAGCTTCTACTAGGATATTAGTTAATGGCTTAATCTCTTCAAATATTTTTCTCAAGAGAGGTACTCGTCAGGGGTGCCCTCTCTCCCCCCTCCTTTTTAATATCTCAATTGAGCCCTTTGCCACGTATGTCAGACAACATCTTGATGGTATTAAGATTGATGAGAAAGAGATGAAATTAGCATTATATGCTGATGATATTTTAATATATACATCTAAAACATCCACCAATGTCCCCAAACTTATCAATCATTGAACAATTTGGGGCTTTTTCTGGCTACAGAGTGAATACGTCGAAATCTGAATTACTATGTATTAAACAATCCAAGGACTCTATGGGTAACATTCCATTTAAAATAGTGACTAGTTCTTTTAGATATCTAGGTATCATGATTTCCCCCAATCCAGATATGTGGTATAACCTTAATATACCTCCGGTATTGAATAAAATCAAAGAAAATCGGAAAAATTGGCAAAACCTTCCTCTATCTTTGTTGGGTCGCATTGCTCTATACAAAATGGTCTGCCTTCCGAAGATACTATATATTTTACAAAATACCCCTTTGATTCTTAAAGGTAAAGATGTCTTAATATTTAACACTGCACTGAGAAAATTTATTTGGCAGAATAAAAAGCCCAGAATCTCGCTAACTAAATTATCTCTTCCCAGAGAGTATGCGGGGCTAGCTTTGCCAGATATTAAACTTTATAACTTTGCCTTTTTGACCCGTCTGATCTTGGATTGGATGTCAGAGAGAGACTATGTCACTAATAATGAACTGGAAAAAAATATTTTATATCCATATACCCCTTTAGCTGTAATTCATTGCACTAGGAACTCTTTACTGAAAGAGCTGAAAAAAATGAAAAAAATGTTTAACCCTTTACAAGCCTGGTGGAGAGTGTGTAAACTCCTCAATCTTGAACAAGGAGTATCTAAATATATGCCAATAGTAGGCAACTCTCAATTTCAAGCGGGTCTTTATCTGTCCCCTTTCCAGAGATGGGAGGCTGTGAGTTTGGGGAAAATCTATCAATTGTTGGATTTTGAAAGGAAGTGTATAAAAACTTTTGGTATTATGAGAGAGGAGTTCAAACTGTCCCATAAAGAGTTCTTCGCCTATCTACAAGTAAGACATTTTGCCCTAAACTTAGTCGACAAGTTTGGTTGAACATTGGGGAATATAGAGAAATGGCTAATATTAGCCAAAAATTGCCTAATGTCAATCTCCCCCATATACCGAGACCTAAATTCTTTAAAAGGCAACTCAAGTTTGGAAAAAATATCTGATAATTGGGCGGTGGCTTTATCGCAAAATTTGGGGGACATTAGATTTATCCAGTCTTCATTATCTGAGGTCTCACAAATTACTCTCTCTTCCTCTTGGAGAGAATCACATATAAGATTATTACTTATGACCTTTTTTACTCCTGAAAAAGCTGTGCGGTGCAGGAACACTGAATTCAACTCATGCCCTAGATATTCTTTACCATCGGCCAATCTTGTACACATGTTTTGGAATTGTCCAAAAATCCAACAGCCAATCAGATTGAGCTTGCATTCTATTGGCTGATCGGAACAGCCAATAGAATGCGAGCTCAATCTGATTGGCTGATTGGATCAGCCAATCGGATTGAACTTGAATCTGATTGGCTGATTCCATCAGCCAATCAGATTTTTCCTACCTTAATTCCGATTGGCTGATAGAATCCTATCAGCCAATCGGAATTGAGGGGACGCCATCTTGGATGACGTCCCTTAAAGAAGCCTTCATTCGTCGTAGTCCGTTGGTGAAGAAGGAGGTTCCGCGTCGGCGGGAGGAAGATTCAAGACCCAGCTTGGAAGATGACATCGCCCGGATAGAAAACCTCTTCAGCGCCTCTTTGAAGATGACATCGGCCGGATCGAAGACTTTTCTTCAGCGCCGCCTGGATGATGACTTCATCGGATGGAAGATTTCTTCAGCGCCGCTTGGAGGATTAACTTCTTCCGCTCCGGATTTCCACTTCGGTTCCATCGCTGCTCGGCTGAGTGAAGACAAGGTAGGATGATCTTCAGGGGCTTAGTGTTAGGTTTTTGTAAGGGGGGTTTGGGTTAGATTAGGGGTATGTGGGTGGTGGGTTTTAATGTTGGGGGGGGTTGTATTTTTCTTTTACAGGCAAAAGAGCTGTTTTCTTTGGGGCATGCCCCCACAAATGGCCCTTTTAAAGCCTGGTAAGGTAAAAGAGCTTTGAAATTTATTTAATTTAGAATAGGGTAGGGCATTTTTTTATTTTGGGGGGGTTTGTTATTTTATTAGGGGGCTTAGATTAGGTGTAAGTAGCTTAAAATTGTTGTAATATTTTTAACATGTTTGTAACTTATTTTTTTATTTTTTGTAACTTAGCTTTTTTTATTTTTTTTACTTTAGTTAGTTTATGTAATTGTATTTAATTGTAGTTATTTGTAGGTAGTTTATTTCATTAATTTAATGATAGTGTAGTATTAGGTTTAATTGTAACTTAGGTTAGGATTTATTTTACAGGTAATTTTGTATTTCTTTTAGCTAGGTAGTTATTAAATAGTTAATAACTATTTAATAACTATTCTAACTAGCTAAAATAAATACAAAGTTACCTGTAAAATAAATATAAATCCTAAGATAGCTACAATATAATTATTAATTATATTGTAGCTATATTAGGGTTTATTTTAAAGGTAAGTATTTAGTTTTAAATAGGAATAATTTATTAAAGTATAGTGTAGTGTTAGGTGTAATTGTAACTTAGGTTAGTTTTTATTTTACAGGTAAATTTCAGTTTATTTTAGCTAGGTAAGCTATTAAATAGTTAATAACTATTTAATAGCTATTGTACCTAGTTAAAATAAATTGAAAGGTACCTGTAAAATAAAAATAAATCCTAAGATAGCTAGAATATAATTATTATTTATATTGTAGCTATATTAGGGTTTATTTTAAAGGTAAGTATTTAGTTTTAAATAGGATTCATTTAGTTAATAAGAGTTAATTTATTTAATTAATATTTAAGTTAGGGGGGGCGTTAGGGTTAGTGTTAGACTTAGGTTTAGGGGTTAATAATTTTATTACAGTGGCGGCGTAGTGGGGGGCAGGATAGGGGTTAATACATTTATTATAGGTGGCGACGGTGTAGGGGGGGCAGATTAGGGTTATTAAATTTATTATAGGTGGCGACGGTGTAGGGGGGGCAGGATAGGGGTTAATACATTTAATATAGGTTGCGGCGGGTTCAGGGAGCGGCGGTTTAGGGGTTAATACATTATTATAGTTGCGGTGGGCTCCGGGAGCGGCGGTTTAGGGGTTAATATGTATAGAGTAGCTTGCGGTGGGCTCCGGGAGCGGCGGTTTAGGGGTAATAACTTTATTTAGTTGCGGCGGTGTAGGGGGGGCAGATTAGGGGTGTTTAGACTCGGGGTACATGTTAGGGTGTTAGGTGTAGACAGCTCCCATAGGAATGAATGGGATGTCTGTCAGCAGCGAACTTGTACTTTCGCTATGGTCAGACTCCCATTGATTCCTATGGGATCCGCCGCCTCCAGGGGGGGCGGATTGAAAACCAGGTACGCTGGGCCGTAAAAGTGCCGAGCGTACCTGCTAGTTTTTTGATAACTAGCAAAAGTAGTGAGAATGTGCCGCACTTGTGTGCGGAACATCTGGAGTGACGTAAGAATCGATCTGTGTCGGACTGAGTCCGGCGGATCGAAGTTTACGTCACAAAATTCTACTTTTGCCGGTCTTGAGCCTTTGATAACTAAGGCGTATCAGCCTTGCCACAAATACGCTGCGGAATTCCGCAGCGTATTTGAGGTTGACGGCTTGATAACTAGGCCCCCATTGACACTAATCTGGAAGATGAAAAGGACATCATTTCATTTTCAGAAAGTGGTCTGTTTTCATCAGATCTTTTCCTTTGAATGAAATTGACAGTTTAATTTACCCATTTAGAAATACTGAATTGGTTTTGCTTGGCCTATGGTAATATTTTACTTTTCCTTACAAACTGCTTTCCGCCCTCCCTCTTAATTTTTTTTTTTTTTTTGTATCGTTTAGTTTTGTTGTGTCTTGTTGAGTGTTGTATTGGTTATGTCGAGTTGTGTTTGTGTCTTGTCAAGGGGGGGGAATAAAGAAAATGGAAAAATGTATCTCAACAGTTAAAGATGGAATATTAGATTGAAATCATACGTTAAGATTAATAGAGGTTGAAAGCCCTTAGGTTTTATTCTTTTCTTATTGTTCTTTTTTATTGGGCACATCATGATACGAAATGAGTATTATTGTTTGGTTTCTAATTATTTGTATTGCCCTTTCTTTATGTTTTTTCCTCTGAAATTGTATGAAATCTTATAAATCTGTTGAAATACAATAATAAAGATGAAAACAAAAAAAAAAATGTAATGCTCTATCTGAATCATGAAATATTTTTTTTGGTTCAGTGTCCCTTTAATATTAATAACATAAAATAAATATATCTATTAATGTATATATATTTTCTTTAAATTAATTTAGAAAATGAATTGGGTTTTCAAAAATGGAAATAGTTTAAGAAGAAAATGACATTTTATCAGTGGCCTGTCAGAATATGCTTATATAAAAGATAATCAGATATCAATCTAACATTGTTGTTAATGGTAAAAAGGGAAATGTGTAATACAAAGAATTACAGATCTTTTATTGAAACAAAATCTGGAGTTGAATGTCACTTTACGCACGGACAGGCCTGTGCTCAAGTACATAAAAAAAAAATCCTCCTAAAATTTGGAAATAAAGACACATTGAAAATACATAACTCACTCATAATTGCGCAGCAAAGATGAAAAAAAAATAATCGAAGTGTTAGTTAACCCATTTAGACAAATGGTACAAGCACAGGTACCTTGTCAAGGTCCTTTCCAAAACCGGTGTCCCCCTAAAACTGCCACACAATGAAAGCTCTAAATCCAAAAAACTGTGAAGAAGTGAAGGGTGCACATGTAAATAAACATTCTATTTCTCAATATTTATAAGTAAAGAGAGTGCAAAAGAGAGAGAGAGATTGTAAGAAAGAGAGAGAGATTGTGAGAGAGAGAGAGAGAGAGAGACAGACAGACAGAGACAGACAGACAGACAGGGAGGGAGAGAAACACATGTATTCATTTCTAAACCTGTAGTGCATTGCTGCTACTTCCAAAAGTGATAGATAATGGTTTTTTATTTTCTTTTTTATATATTAGTTTAATGTGACAGTGAAACAATAAATAAATGAATATTTATAAATGCTTGTTTTAACTTTATAAAATAATAATTAATATAAAAAATTAAGAAGTTAATATGCCCATTTCTTAGACCTTGAAGACTGCATGTAATCAGAAATAATTTAGACCACTAGAGGTCATTAGTTAATGTGCTTCATATAGCTAACATTGAGCTCTTGCACGTTAAGTTATCCTGAAGATACCAGTGATTGGCTAAAATGCAAGTCTGCCTAAAGAAATTAAATAAGGGGGCAGTTTACAAAAGCCGAGATAGAAGTTAAACACATATTGCAAAATATTTCTTGCAATAGCTTTACAAATAAGAACAGTCAAGTGTACATCTCAAGAAAATGTATTTTAAGATATTTTATTAAACATGTGTTTCATCAACTTTACATTGAACAATTGCAACATTCGACAAAATTAACCACTTTCAATCAATGGCAAGATGATGATATACAATATCATTTGGTCGATATTGAAATGACAATATTTGCTCAAACATAATCCAAAATATATAATCTTTTGGATTAAAAATTATACTGTAAAGTAAATATAAAAAAAACAAAAAACTGTATGTTGCACAGTCAACATTATTGCCCGAAAACCGCCTGAATATAGTCTGCTTGAGCTTGGACTCCCAGATCATCATACTCCTGTAATGGATCTATATGTTTCCCATACTCATGGTTATCCAAGCTCTCCAGATCTATATAAGGGATTGTTAGGGCAATGTTGTGCAACATACAGCAAATAAAAAAATTAAGGAGACTTTGTAGGGGGCGTACTGAAGAACCCCACCAGAGATGTCCAAGCAGCGTAAATGGCTCTTCAATATGCCAAAGGTGCGCTCAATCACCGATCTGGTGGCGATGTGTGTCTGGTTGTAGCGTACCTCTTCCACTCATTTGGGGTTTTTGATGGGTGTGAACAGCCACGGAAGACACGAATATCCAGGATCATTGACATTAGCAATCAGAATGATTAAAATATATCATATACATATGTTAGAGTATCTAAGAGATATTTACCTATCGGGATTCCCTCTGGCATTTGACCCTCCTGGAACCGATAATAGATGACAGAATTCAACCAATACATGCATGCAGTCTATGGCCCCTAATACCCTTGGCAATCCAGCCCTTAGATAGAACTGGAATTTGACAGCATGCCACTCCTCTGGTGTATTTGGGAAGTGGACATGATGGACTAGGAGTTGGTGCAACGCATTCAGGACAACCTTCAGATGACGTGAGAAGGTTGCCGGGCTCATACCTACGCCTAGAGCTGCCACAGCCTGGAAGGATCCAGTTGCCAAGAAATAGAGGAGCAATAGCAATTTCACCATCACAGAGATTGCCCTAGTTCTTTCAGTGAGTGGCTCGAGAGAGTCCTTGATTTTGACATAGAGCCTCTCAATAGAGGCCCTATCTAGTCAAAATCTATGGATCAACTCTCGGTCACTGAGGGCATGAAGACCGTTGGCACCCGCTGGCATCTTCGTTGTCGCACCACAGCCATCAACACCCGTCTTTCCCTGCGTCTCCTTAAGAATAGTACAAATTGGACAGCATTTAGGGATGTCCATGCTCAAAATAATAATGAAAATAAAGTGATTGAAGAGCCCCTTTTATAATGCCAAATTTGACAGCTGTGAATGATTTCAGTAATTGGATAAATGATGCGCCACACATTACCTAACAAAAACTTGCACAATTTGATTATTCTAACGTCATTTTACGAGCAATTCATTGAATAATTTATTCAAGAATTTCCGATTTTCATTATTATTGCGTCATTTGACGAGCACAATGGTTTGTCCAAATGAATGTCTGCTTAGGTCATCCAGGTGAGTTTAGCAGCTGTAAGAAATGCAGGTGTATTGTTTGTGCAATTAACATACGGCTAGATTTGGAGTTTGGCGGCCAAGGGGGTGCGTTAGCTACGCATGCTTTTTTCTGGCCGCACCATAAAAATAACTCTGGTATTGAGAGTCCAAAAAAATGCTGCGTTAGGCTCCAAAAAAGGAGCGTAGAGCATTTTTACCGCAAATGCAACTCTCGATACCAGAGTTGCTTACGGACGCGGCCAGCCTCAAAAACGTGCTCGTGCACGATTCCCCCATAGGAAACAATGGGGCTGTTTGAGCTTAAAAAAAAACCTAACACCTGCAAAAAAGCCGCGTTCAGCTCCTAACGCAGCCCCATTGTTTCCTATGGGGAAACACTTCCTACGTCTGCACCTAACACCCTAACATGTACCCCGAGTCTAAACACCCCTAGCCTTACACTTATTAACCCCTAATCTTCCGCCCCCGCTATCGCTGACCCTGCATATTATTTTTAACCCCTAATCTGCCGCTCCGTAAACCGCCGCTACTTACATTATAGCTATGTACCCCTAATCTCCTGCCCCTAACACCGCCGACCCCTATATTATATTTATTAACCCCTAATCTGCCAGCTACCTACACTTATTAACCCCTAATCTGCCGACCGCCAAGCGCCGTCACCTACGTTATCCTTATGTACCCCTAATCTGCTGCCCCTAACACCGACGACCCCTATATTATATTTATTAACCCCTAATCTGCCCCCCTCAACGTCGCCTACACCTGCCTACACTGATTAACCCCTAATCTGCTGAGCGGACTGCACCGCTACTATAATAAATGTATTAACCCCTAATCCGCCTCACTAACCCTATAATAAATAGTATTAACCCCTAATCTGCCCTCCCTAACATCGCCGACACCTAACTTCAATTATTAACCCCTAATCTGCCTACCGGAGCTCACCGCTACTATAATAAATGGATTAACCCCTAAGCTAAGTCTAACCCTAACACTAACACCCCCCTAAGTTAAATATAATTTAAATCTAACGAAATTAATTAACTCTTATTAAATAAATTATTCCTATTTAAAGCTAAATACTTACCTGTAAAATAAACCCTAATATAGCTACAATATAAATTATAATTATATTATAGCTATTTTAGGATTTATATTTATTTTACAGGCAACTTTGTATTTATTTTAACCAGGTACAATAGCTATTAAATAGTTAAGAACTATTTAACAGTTACCTAGTTCAAATAAATACAAAATTACCTGTAAAATAAATCCTAACCTAAGTTACAATTAAACCTAACACTATACTATCATTAAATTAATTAAATAAAATACCTACAATTACCTACAATAAAACCTAACACTACACTATCAATAAATAAATTAAATACAATTCCTACAAATAACTACAATGAAATAAACTAACTAAAGTACAAAAAATAAAAAAGAACTAAGTTACAAAAAATAAAAAAATATTTACAAACATCAGAAAAATATTACAACAATTTTAAACTAATTACACCTACTCTAAGCCCCCTAATAAAATAACAAAGACCCCCAAAATAAAAAAATGCCCTACCCTATTCTAAATTAATAAAGTTTTACTTTTACCTTACTTTTACCTTACCAGCCCTGAACAGGGCCCTTTGCGGGGCATGCCCCAAGAAATTCAGCTCTTTTTGCCTGTAAAAAAAACATACAATACCCCCCCCCCCAACATTACAACCCACCACCCACATACCCCTAATCTAACCCAAACCCCCCTTAAATAAACCTAACACTAAGCCCCCTGAAGATCTTCCTACCTTTGTCTTCACCTCACCAGGTATCACCGATCCGGTCCTGGCTCCAAAATCTTCATCCAACCCAAGCGGGGGTTGGCGATCCATCATCCGGTGCTGAAGAGGTCCAGAAGAGGCTCCAAAGTCTTCCTCCTATCCGGGCAAGAAGAGGACATCCGGACCGGCAAACATCTTCATCCAAGCGGCATCTCTATCTTCTTCCATCCGGCGCCGGAGCGGGTCCATCTTGAAGCAGCCGACGCGGATCCATCCTCTTCTTCCGGCGACTCCCGACGAATGACGGGTTCCTTTAAGGGACGTCATCCAAGATGGCGTCCCTCGAATTCCAATTGGCTGATAGGATTCTATCAGCCCAATCGGAATTAAGGTAGGAATATTCTGATTGGCTGATGGAATCAGCCAATCAGAATCAAGTTCAATCCAATTGGCTGATCCAATCAGCCAATCAGATTGAGCTTGCATTCTATTGGCTCCGGTCGGCAGATTAGGGGTTAATAATTGAAGTTAGGTGTCGGCGATGTTAGTTAGCAGATTAGGGGTTAATACTATTTATTATAGGGTTAGTGAGGCGGATTAGGGGTTAATACATTTATTATAGTAGCGGTGCGGTCCGCTCGGCAGATTAGGGGTTAATCAGTGTAGGCGACGTTGACGGGGGCAGATTAGGGGTTAATAAATATAATATAGGGGTCGTCGGTGTTAGGGACAGCAGATTAGGGGGTACATAGCTATTATGTAGGTGGCGGCGCTTTGTGGTCGGCAGATTAGGGGTTAATTATTGTAAGTAGCTGGCGGCGACGTTGTGGGGGCAGGTTAGGGGTTAATAAATATAATACAGGGGTCGGCGGTGTTAGGGGGAGCAGATTAGGGGTACATAGGGATAACTTAGCTGGCGGCGCTTTGCGGTCGACAGATTAGGGGTTAATAAAAAAATTCGAGTGGCGGCGATGTGGGGGGACCTTAGTTTAGGGGTACATAGGTAGTTTATGGGTGTTAGTGTACTTTAGGGTACAGTAGTTAAGAGCTTTATGAACCGGCGTTAGCCCAGAAAGCTCCTTAACTCCTGCTTTTTTTCTGCGGCTGGAGTTTTGTCGTTAGAGCTCTAACGCTCTCTTCAGAAACGACCTCTAAATACCGGCGTTAGAAAGATCCCATTGAAAAGATAGGATACGCAATTTACGTAAGGGGATCTGCGGTATGGAAAAGTCGCGGCTGAAAAGTGAGCGTTAGACCCTATTTTCCAGTGACTCCAAATACCGGCGGTAGCCTAAAAACCAGCGTTAGGAGCCTCTAACGCTGGTTTTCACGGCTAACGCCAAACTCTAAATCTAGGCCTAAATTAATTATGAAAATCACATGAGTATTTAGCTCTAGTTTAAAGTATATTTCAGATTTTCTGTGTTTGACTGGCAGCATTGTGGAGGTTAAAAAACTCATGGATTACTCTGTTTTTGTGATAACGTATTAAAGAACAATGTGGTGTATTAACATTTGCAAACCTAAGTAACAAAAAGAATGCAATGTCGAACATTATGATATGAAATATTGTTTTATATCCTTTATGTGATTCTTAATACCATTTTAAATTAATTTCAATGTATTTTGCAAGCACAAAGTAAAACAGTGACATAAACTTGAGCAAATACATATTTATAACTTTTAAATTGCATTCTACTTCCAAAAAAGCATAGCAACAGAATGAAAACAGTGACATTATTTATTTTGAGAACTTTTAAGCCTCCACGACGCTGCCATACAAACAGAAAATCATAGTTCAGATTTCATCCCTACATAAATATGCAGGCGTTGTGCATAATTAATTGATAGCATAATTTATGTGCACTGTTTTTATTCTCTTGATATCCTTTGTGTGAATTTGATTTTATTTTTAAAAGCTTTTTAATTTCTGTGCACTGTTTTCATTCTCTTGCTATCCTTTGTGTGAATTTGTTTTTCTTTTTAAAATCATTTTCATTGTTGTGCACTGTTTTCATTCTCTTGCTATCCTTTGTGTAAATTTGTTTTTCTTTTTAAAATCTTTTTCCTTGCTGTGCACTGTTTTCATTCCCTTGCTATCCTTTGTGTGAATTTGTTTTTTGTTTTAAAATCGTTTTCATTGCTGTGCACTGTTTTCATTATTTTGCTATCCTTTGTGTGTATTTGTTTTTCTTTTTAAAATCTTTTTCATTGCTGTGCACTGTTTTCATTCTCTTGCTATCCTTTGTGTGAATTTGTTTTTCTTTTTAAAATCTTTTTCATTGCTGTGCACTGTTTTCATTCTCTTGCTATCCTTTGTGTGAATTCGATTTTCTTTTTAAAATCTTTTGAATTTCTGTGCACTGTTTTCATTCTCTTGCTATCCTTAGTTAAATATTTTGGATGAACTGTTAATTACAGGAAGGGAATGCTATTTAATATCTTTTGTGTTGCTAACATTCTTTAAATGCCTATATACAACAGTAATAAACATGGTGAAAAGAGTTATAAAAATAATATATAAAGTGTAAAATAATGCATTTATGGAAGAAAAATCCAAATGTTAATTACAGACTCAATGACACTTTACTGACTGTTACAGACGAGGAACAGGACTGGGAATTATTATTTCAGATGATTTTAAAACTTAGTAAACAATGTAGTAATGCAGCGAGTAAGGCTAGCAGAATGCTTGGATGTATTGGTAGAGGTATTTGCAGCAGAAATAGTAAGGTTCTTATGCCACTTTATAGATCATTAGTTAGGCCTCATCTTGTGTGCAGTTCTGGAGGCCATATCTTCAGAAGGATATTAACAAACTTGAATTTGTGCAAAGGAGGGCTACCAAAATGGTACATGGTCTAAAAAATAAAACTTACCAGGATAGGCTCAATGACCTAAATATGTATAGCTTAGAGGAGAGAAGGGAAAGAGGTGATATGATAGCAACTTTCAAGTACATTAAAGGGTTTAGTAAAACTGAGGCTGTGGGTATTTTACATAAAATGGAAAATTCAAGAACAAGGGGTCATGAGCTCAAGCTAAAGGGCAGTAGATTCAGGAGTAATTTGAGGAAGCACTTCTTTACAGAAAGAGTGATTGATTTATGGAATAAACTTCTCAAGAGGTAGTAGCAACAAACACTGTGGGGGACTTTAAAAATGCATGGGACAAGCATAGGGCTATCCTACGAACTAGATAAGTTTATACTGTTAGGTAAGGTCGGGCAGACTTGCTGGGCCTATGGCTCTTATCTGCCGTCAATATCTATGCTTCTATGTTTCTATGTTTCTATGTTTCTATGTTTCTATTATATTTTCAATTTTTAAAATGATTTCTCTATATAGTGCACTAAATGTGTAGCCAGACTATTGATTGGTTTATAAAAGGGTATACAAATGTTATAATGTTTTACAGTGAGTTTTATTAGGGGATATGCTTCACTCTCTTGCAGCATCGAACATAAGATTTCAATGCTTTCCGATTCCCATTGACTTCTATAGCATCCGCGACCTCAAAGGTGGCGGATTGAAAACTAGGTACGTTGCGTCGGATAAGACACGAGCGTAACTATTCATTTTTTGATAACTTCTTGACAGCTTCAAATTGTGTCGAATAGGCTGGCGAATACACAGAATTCCGCTTGAATTCCACAGGGTTTCAATTCGCATCGATCTGTGTCGAATTGAGACCGTCAGATCGTATGTTACGTTACAAATTTTAAATTATTCCGATCTTAAGGATTTAATAACTGCGGCACATCAATCTCGCAACAACTATGATGTGGAATTCAAGCGCATTTTCAGTTGATGCTTTGATAAATAGGCCTCAATATCCTTATATCAGTTTTACATCCAGACCCAGAATATTATAGAAAATTAGAAATAAATATATTCTAGATAGTGTATTATGGGTTTGAGATTCACATGTGTGCATTTTCAAATATGAGTTATGAATTAATCAAATATTTTAACTTCACACTATTAATAAACTGTTGTTAAAACCTTAACATCCCTTTTTTATGAACTGTATCTCTGGAACGTAATCTGTCTATTTGTGGATTTATTGACACCCTATGCTACTATAATTTGTCTGGCAGTGTATCTCAAAGTTTAAGATATATTAGAATTCTGAATGATTTATCTTAACAGTTTGACATAGATGTTACATAATATTAATTGTATCCAGTAGACCTCAATATCTTTACTCAAACATCTTCCTTCTAAATCTATCACCTAATTTAAAATCTTATACTTTAGATTTTTGTTAAACAGGAAGGCTACACCTCTCTCTCTACTTGGTCATGGTGTAGCTATAACCTTCCCGACTAATTTGGATTCTAAATTGGGCATCTCCAGATCCTTAACATAAGTCTCTTGCAAAAATAAAAACAACTTTCGGCTAGATTACGAGTTTTGCGCTATGAGTGAAAAAGCAGCGTTAAGCCTCATAACGCTGCTTTTTCATAACCGCTGGTATTACGAGTCTTGCAGGTTTAGGGGCACCGCACACTATTTTGGCCTTAATGCAATTAACTTACGCAATTTGCGTAAAGTCTTTTTTCAATGAGACTTCCACATCACCGGTATTACAAGTCTGCCTGGGAGGCCAAAAAGTGAGCGGTACACCCTATACCGCCAAGATCGATACCGTAAACTGAAAGTCAGTAACTATGGCCTAGATTTAGAGTTGGGCGGGTAAGCCGTGAAAACCAGCGTTAGAGGCTACTAACGCTGGTTTTTTACCGCCCTCAGGTATTTGGAGTCACTGAAAAAAGGGTCTAACGCTCACTTTTCAGCCGCGGACTTTTCCATACCGCAGATCCCCTTACGTAAATTGCGTATCCTATCTTTTCAATGGGATCTTTCTAACTCCGGTATTTAGAGTCGTGGCTGAAGTGAGCGTTAGAGCTCTAACGACAAAACTCCAGCCGCAGAAACAAAAACAGGAGTTAAGAGCTTTTTGGGCTAACGCCGGTTCATAAAGCTCTTAACTACTGTGCCCTAAAGTACACTAACACCCATAAACTACCTATGTACCCCTAAACCGAGGTCCCCCCACATCGCCGCCACTCGAATTAAATTTTTTTAACCCCTAATCTGCCGACCGCCACCTACGTTATACTTATGTACCCCTAATCTGCTGCCCCTAACACCGCCGACCCCTGTATTATATTTATTAACCCCTAACCTGCCCCCCACAACGTCGCCGCCAGATACCTACAATAATTAACCCCTAATCTGCCGACCGCAAAGCGCCGCTACTTAAGTTATCCTTATGTACCCCTAATCTGCTGCCCCTAACACCCGCCGACCCCTATATTATATTTATTAACCCCTAATCTGCCCCCACAACGTCGCCTCCACCTGCCTACACTTATTAACCCCTAATCTGCCGAGCGGACCGCACCGCTACTATAATAAAGTTATTAACCCCTAATCCGCCTCACTAACCCTATAATAAATAGTATTAACCCCTAATCTGCCCTCCCTAACATCGCCGACACCTAACTTCAATTATTATCCCCTAATCTGCCGACCGGAGGCTCACCGCTATTCTAATAAATGTATTAACCCCTAAAGCTAAGTCTAACCCTAACACTAACACCCCCCTAAGTTAAATATAATTTACATCTAACGAAATTAATTAACTCTTATTAAATAAATTATTCCTATTTAATAGCTAAATACTTACCTGTAAAATAAACCCTAATATAGCTACAATATAAATTATAATTACATTGTAGCCCCTGAAGATCTTCCTACCTTGTCTTCACCTCACCAGGTATCACCGATCCGTCCTGGCTCCAAAATCTTCATCCAAACCCAAGCGGGGGCTAGACATCCATCATCCGACGGCTGAATCGGTCCAGAAGAGGGTCCAAAGTCTTCATCCTATCCGGGAAGAAGAGTAGATCCGGACCGGCAACCATCTTCTTCCAAGCGGCATCTTCTATCTTCATCCGATGACGACCGGCTCCATCCTGAAGACCTCCAGCGCGGACCCATCTTCTTCCCGCGACGTCAAACTGAAGAATGACGGTTCCTTTAAGGGACGTCATCCAAGATGGCGTCCCTCGAATTCCGATTGGCTGATAGGATTCTATCAGCCAATCGGAATTAAGGTAGGAATATTCTGATTGGCTGATGGAATCAGCCAATCAGAATCAAGTTCAATCCGATTGGCTGATCCAATCAGCCAATCAGATTGAGCTCGCATTCTATTGGCTGATCGGAACAGCCAATAGAATGCGAGCTCAATCTGATTGGCTGATTGGATCAGCCAAATCGGATTGAACTTGATTCTGATTGGCTGATTCCATCAGCCAATCAGAATATTCCTACCTTAATTCCGATTGGCTGATAGAATCCTATCAGCCAATCGGAATTCGAGGGACGCCATCTTGGATGACGTCCCTTAAAGGAACCGTCATTCTTCAGTTGGACGTCGCCAGAAGAAGATGGGTCCGCGCTGGAGGTCTTCAGGATGGAGCCGGTCGTCATCGGATGAAGATAGAAGATGCCGCTTGGAAGAAGATGGTTGCCGGTCCGGATCTACTCTTCTTCCCGGATAGGATGAAGACTTTGGACCCTCTTCTGGACCGCTTCAGCCGTCGGATGATGGATGTCTAGCCCCCCGCTTGGGTTGGATGAAGATTTTGGAGCCAGGACGGATCGGTGATACCTGGTGAGGTGAAGACAAGGTAGGAAGATCTTCAGGGGCTTAGTGTTAGGTTTATTTAAGGGGGGTTTGGGTTAGATTAGGGGTATGTGGGTGGTGGGTTTGTAATGTTGGGGGGGGGTATTGTATGGTTTTTTTTACAGGCAAAAGAGCTGAAATTCTTGGGGCATGCCCCGCAAAGGGCCCTGTTCAGGGGCTGGTAAGGTAAAAGAGCTTTGAAATGTAGTAATTTAGAATAGGGTAGGGCATTTTGTTATTTTGGGGGTCTTTGTTATTTTATTAGGGGGCTTAGAGTAGGTGTAATTAGTTTAAAATTGTTGTAAGATTTTTCTAATGTTTGTAAATATTTTTTTATTTTTTGTAACTTAGTTCTTTTTTATTTTTTGTACTTTAGTTAGTTTATTTCATTGTAAGTTATTTGTAGGAATTGTATTTAATTTATTTATTGATAGTGTAGTGTTAGGTTTTATTGTAGGTAATTGTAGGTATTTTATTTAATTAATTTAATGATAGTATAGTGTTAGGTTTAATTGTAACTTAGGTTAGGATTTATTTTTACAGGTAATTTTGTATTTATTTGAACTAGGTAACTATTAAAATAGTTCTTAACTATTTAATAGCTATTGTACCTGGTTAAAATAATTACAAAGTTGCCTGTAAAATAAATATTAATCCTAAAATAGCTACAATGTAATTATAATTTATATTGTAGCTATATTAGGATTTCTTTTACAGGTAAGTATTTAGCTTTAAATAGGAATAATTTATTTTAATAAGAGTTAATTAATTTTGTTAGATGTAAATTATATTTAACTTAGGGGGGGTGATAGTGTTAGGTTAGACTTAGCTTTAGGGATTAATACATTTATTAGAATAGCGGTGAGCTCCGGTCGGCAGATTAGGGGTTAATAATTGAAGTTAGGTGTCGGCGATGTTAGGGAGGGCAGATTAGGGGTTAATACTATTTATTATAGGGTTAGTGAGGCGGATTAGGGGTTAATAACTTTATTATAGTAGCGGTGCGGTCCGAGTCAGCAGATTAGGGGTTAACTAAGTGTAGGCAGGTGGAGGCGACGTTGTGGGGGGCAGATTAGGGGTTAATAAATATAATATAGGGGTCGGCGGTGTTAGGGGCAGCAGATTAGGGGTACATAGGGATAATGTAAGTAGCAGCGGTTTACGGAGCGGCAGATTAGGGGTTAAAAAATAATATGCAGGGGTCAGCGATAGCGGGGGCGTCAGATTAGGGGTTAATAAGTGTAAGGCTAGGGGTGTTGTTTAGACTCGGGGGTACATGTTAGGGTGTTAGGTGCAGACGTAGGAAGTGTTTCCCCATAGAATACAATGGGGCCGCGTTTAGGAGCTGAACGCTGCTTTTTTTGCAGGTGTTAGGTTTTTTTTCAGCTCAAACAGCCCCATTGTTTCTATGGGGGAATCGTGCACGAGCACGTTTTTGAGGCTGGCCGCGTCCGTAAGCAACTCTGGTATCGAGAGTTGCAGATGCGAGTTAAAAATGCTCTACGTCCTTTTTTGGAGCCTAACGCAGCCATTCTGTGAACTCATCAATACCAGAGTTATTTTTATGGTGCGGCCCAGAAAAAAGCCGGCGTTAGCTACGCGGGTCAATACCGACAAAACTCTAAATCTAGCCGTATGAGTTTTATGCTACAAAGCTGTAACATAAAACTCATAAATTAAAGTGCTAAAAAGTACACTAACACCCATAAACTAACTATTAACCCCTAAACCGAGGCCCGTCCCGCATCGCAAACACTATAATAAAATATTAAACCCCTAATCTGCCACTCCCGAAATCGCCACCACTAGAATAAACATATTAAACCCTAAACCGCCGCAACTCCCCGCCTCGCAAACACTAGTTAAATATTATTAACCCATAATCTGCCGTCCCTAACATGCCTAACTTAAATGTAATTAAAATAAATCTAAATAAAACCTACTATTAATAACTAAATAATTCCTATTTAAAACTAAATACTTTCCTGTTGAATAAAACCCTAAGCTAGCTACAATATAACTAACAGATACATTTTATCTAGCTTAGGGTTTATTTTTAATTTTACAGGCAAGTTTGTATTTATTTTAACTAGGTAGAATAGTTACAGTCAAGGCAGTTAACCCCAGTACAACACATAGAGAAAACCCTGCACTCACCAGCAAGCTCACAGTTCAGTTTTTAAAAAGTTGATTTTAAAACCTTAACTGTGAGCTTGCTGGTGAGTGCAGGGTTTTCTCTGTCTGTGTTGTACTAATTTGTTTTGTAATTCCCCTATGGTTCTTGCACCCACTCCTGTCTGGGGTTAACTGCCTGTGACTAAGGTGACAGCACAGCTTTTTGTGAGTGGCACTGAGCAACCAGGGCTGAGCATGTTGCTGGGTCATGGGATGTGTACCCAGTCCGGTATGAGAGTGCAGTCCCCTTCCGTGTTTTGTATATTTCTGGGTGATTACATATGCATGTTAGTGATGTCGCAAACCTAAAATTTTGCGTTCGCAAACAGCGAACGCGAACTTCCGCAAAAGTTTGCGAACGGGCGAACCGGGCGAACCGCCATAGACTTCAATAGGCAGGCGAATTTTAAAACCCACAGGGACTCTTTCTGGCCACAAAAGTGATGGAAAAGTTGTTTCAAGGGGACTAACACCTGGACTGTGGCATGCCGGAGGGGGATCTATGGCAAAACTCCCATGGAAAATTACATATAGGGCATAAATCACCTAAAATTCCTAAATTGTTTGGAATAACGTGCTTTAAAACATCAGGTATGATGTTGTATCGTTCAGGTAGTGTAAGGGTTACGCCCGCTTCACAGTGACAGACCAAACTTCCCGTTTACCGCGTTACAGATTACACTAGCAGACTGATGTAAAAGTTGTTTTTTTTTAATTTACACTAATGTTACACCAGATATGAGTGGTGGTGGCACTGAGCAAGTAGGCACAGTATATGCTGTGAACCTGACACACAGGCTGGCAGTGGCAGGCTGGACTGGCAACTGCAATTAGATTACACTAGCAGACTGATGTAAAAGTTTTTTTTTTTTTTTAAATTACACCAGATATGAGTGGTGGCACTGAGCAAGTAGGCACAGTATATGCTGTAAGCCTGACACACAGGCTGGCAGTGGCAGGCTGGCCTGGTAACTGCAATTAGATTACACTAGCAGACTGATGTACAAGTTTTTTTTTTTAAATTTACACTACTGTTACACCAGATATGAGTGGTGGCACTGAGCAAGTAGGCACAGTATATGCTGTGAGCCTGACACACGCTGGCAGGCAGGCAGGCAAATGCAATTAGATTACAAAGAACAAAAAACGACTGATGTTCTAGCCCTAAAAAGGGCTTTTTGGGGTGCTGTCCTTACAGCAGAGATCAGATGAGTCCTTCAGGACTGTAGTGGACACTGAATGCACTAGCCTAGCTATCGATTTCCCTATTAAATTAGCAGCAGCTACACTGTCCCTCCTCTCACTAGCAATGCAGCTTCCGAATAAATCTAAAATGGCTGCTGTCCATGAGGTGTAAGGGTCTGGGAGGGAGGGTCTGCTGCTGATTGGCTGGAATGTGCCTGCTGACTGTGAGATACAGGGTCAAAGTTTAGGCAATGATGACGAATAGGGGGCGGATCGAACATCGCATATGTTCGCCCGTCGCTGTGAACGCGAACAAGCTATGTTCGCCGGGAACTGTTCTCCGACGAACTGTTTGCGACATCACTAATGCATGTGCACCCCTCCCTTGTTCCCAGTTTGTTTGGATTTGAGAGCTTGCATTGTGTGGCTGTGTTAGGGACTCAGGTATTGGAAAGGATCTTGACGAGGTACCTGAGCTTGTCCCATTTGGCCAGATGCCGTAACTAACCTTTCCATTTTTGATTTTAAAACTTAACTGTGAGCTTGTTGGTGAGTGTAGGGGTTTCTCTATGTGTTAGTTATATATATATATATATATATATATATATATATATATATATATATATATAAGTATATATATATATATATATATATATATATATATATATATATATATATGTGTGTGTATAAATATGTATATATATATGTATAAATATGTATATATGTGTCTAAATATGTATATACATGTCTAAATATGTATCTAAATATGTATATATGTGTCTAGATATGTATATATACAGTG
The DNA here is from genome assembly GCF_027579735.1 of Bombina bombina. Taxonomy (NCBI): domain Eukaryota; kingdom Metazoa; phylum Chordata; class Amphibia; order Anura; family Bombinatoridae; genus Bombina; species Bombina bombina. The sequence continues at coordinate 172,238 of NW_026512153.1, forward strand.
TGCATGTATATATATATATATATATATTTACATATAGATATATATATCTTTGTGTATATATGTATTTATATATGTACACGCATATAGACATATATATATATTTGTCAATTAGAGTATTTTAAAAGTTCTGAGTCAGGGAAATCCTTTCAGTATAACTGTAACTGATAATAACTAATATATTCAACAATATCTGTGATACAAAACTTAAAGTTCAAGTAGAGAGGAGCCCCCATCTCCTTCAAATTATTCACTATCTAGGAAGAAGATAGTAGGAATTAGAGGCTTAGGGGCTATTAACTCTAGCACTTTTTTATTTACCCCCCTTTTTTTTCCAAAAAATACATATATAGAAATAAAGTCTTTAGTGAGACCTAGACCTCAGGTACGGAGCATACTTGTATAGGCGTATGAATATATTACGCTGTAGAGCAACTTCCAATAATATGTTTGAGCTTACTTCAAGGCCCCTGTTTGTCTCAATGGGTCATTTCTTACCTGATTAGTCTCTCCGTTAGCCGATGATATTGCTGTTACTCCGGTCAGTACTAACACCCCTTCCGACACTTGTTTCAGATGCCAAGGCATAGGCGTGCCTACGATAAGAGGTAATGTACAAAATGGTACTTGGCGAGGTGCAATAGAAAAGTGCTTACCCTGTAGTGACTTAGAAATCCTTCTGGTATTCGCCAAGTTGTGGGCGTGCTGATGATGCCGGGAATTCAAGTGCTGTAATACAGCCAGAGCCAACCTGCTCTGTTTAAGGTACACCCAGGGTGTGACGACCAAGGTTTACCAACCCTGCGCCAGTCACTTGTTTAGCACAAAAAGGGTTATCACACCCCTTTTACCGTCACTAATATGTCACAATCTAGCCACACCAGGCAAGCTTGTGATTTAGTTCAGTGGGTGCAAGGGTTAACAACACTCTCTAGTCTGTACTAGACTTAAAAGAAATGCCCAAAACTCCCCTTTAATGCCACCCACACTAAACTAACTATGCTGCCACCACTTATGATTTATTAAAGGGAAAATCCTAAGGAAAAACCCAGGCTTCCACATTAACTCTCAGAGTACAATTTAGCAGAAAATAACTTAAAATATACAGTTCTAATACTCAAGTCCTTTCAGTAATGTGGTTCAATTATTAGACAAAGGCCAAAGCTTAATAAATGAATTATTTATTATGCCAAAAATATTATGCACAATGCATTAGTAATAAAAAGTTGTTACAAATAAAATTACACACAGCAAACAGTTTTTAAAATAAAAAAAGGAGAAAAACAGATTGAATACTTTAGTAGTCTCAAGATCTGTGCCCGAGAGATAGCATGAAGCAATGGGTCCTTACTTTGTAGAACAGCTCCCCTTGTAAGAATTTACACTTTAATTGTTAAAACACAAGACTCTTATACATTTTTTTCAGTAGATCAGGTTGCCTGACCTCACCCCCTCAGCAGGGTTTGGCCGGGAAACCCCCTATTTTTACAACAGTCAATAAACTTTAAGTACCTTGCTTGAAATTATAGAACACATTATAATTTCTGCTAGATACATCTTTTTTCATATAGACAGAAAGGCAATCTCTTATTTACATTGTGAGAATCAATTTGATACCAAATATGACATGGTTGCCATATTTCCCTTCATTTAATGTCAGACTCATAACATGTTTTAAACACATATCTACATTGTACTAATGTCCTTTTATTGACCTCATCAGGATATGGGAAGAAGCACTGTTTTGTATCATGCCCTCTGCTGACAGTTTGAGCCATAAAGGTCTATTCTGTGTATACTACATCGTATTTATGAAGCTCCTGGCACTTCAAAGAAAACACAAACAAACAGGACACAGTTCTTCTTGAAAAGCAAATATTTATTAGCTCACAGGCTACACAGAATTAACCCCTTGGCAGCTAAATCATGAGGTATTCATGACATGGGGTAATTCCAAGCAGTCCTCCTTTAAAAAAATGCCAAGACGTGGGTATATCCGTATCGGGGGTATGTACCGTGCAGGCCAATCCTGGATAACTGTATAGACCAATCCGTAAGGGCAGAGAGACACAGGTTAGGGAGCCTGCCGGCTTCGATCCATAATATTAGTCCATAGCAGGGTGGGCTCACAGACTCGCTAAGTAGTAGGCAAGGATGGATATATGCTCAGTGCTGGACAGGATACAAAACTGAAAAAGGAAGGCAGAGCAATATCCTGTAGTATAAAACGTAGCTTTTATTGAATCCAAGCAAAAAAGTTTAAAAGTCCATAATCACACCACCAATGTTAAAAACAAAAAATCAGCTAAAGAGCTATAGTCATAGCTTAACTTGCAAGTGAAAACACTCACTACTTATTTCCTAACCTAGACAGCTATTGGATAAAACAAAAACAACCACAGCTGAATTATAATTGTTAAGTAGCCCGTATGTACAACCCCCCCTCATATATCATGTGACATCATACAAATATAGTATAGTGTTTCCTGTTCAAAATACTGCACACAAAAGTTATAAGGGCTCAAAGATATGCAATTTTGTGTGTTAGAAATAAAAAGAAATGTAACAGAGATACATACATATGCATGTCTAAATATGTATATACATGTCTAAATATGTATATACGTGTCTAAATATGTATATATGTGTCTAAATATGTATATACACATGTCTAAATATGTATATACATGTCTAAATATGTATATATGTGTTTAAATATGTATATGTGTCTAAATATGTATATATGTGTCTAAATATGTATATACGTGTCTAAATATGTATATATGTGTCAAAATATGTATAAACGTGTCTAAATATGTATATATGTGTCTAAATATGTATATACGTGTCTAAATATGTATATATGTGTTTAAATATGTATATACACGTGTCTAAATATGTATATACATGTCTAAATATGTATATATGTGTCTAAATATGTATATATGTGTCTAAATATGTATATACATGTCTAAATATGTATATATGTGTTTAAATATGTATATATGTGTCTAAATATGTATATACATGTCTAAATATGTATATATGTGTCTAAATATGTATATATGTGTCTAAATATGTATATACATGTCTAAATATGTATATATGTGTTTAAATATGTATATATGTGTCTAATTATGTATATACATGTCTAAATATGTATATATGTGTTTAAATATGTATATATGTGTCTAAATATGTATATACACGTGTCTAAATATGTATATACATGTCTAAATATGTATATATGTGTCTAAATATGTATATATGTGTCTAAATATGTATATAAATGTCTAAATATGTATATATGTGTCTAAATATGTATATACGTGTCTAAATATGTATATACATGTCTAAATATGTATATATGTGTCTAAATATGTATATATGTGTCTAAATATGTATATACATGTTTAAATATGTATATACATGTTTAAATATGTATATACATGTCTAAATATCTATATACGTGTCTAAATATGTATATATGTGTCTAAATATGTATATACACGTGTCTAAATATGTATATACATGTCTAAATATGTATATACGTGTCTAAATATGTATATATGTGTATAAATATGTATATACATGTCTAAATATGTATATATGTGTCTAAATATGTATATACGTGTCTAAATATGTATATACATGTCTAAATATGTATATATGTGTTTAAATATGTATATGTGTCTAAATATGTATATATGTGTCTAAATATGTATATACGTGTCTAAATATGTATATATGTGTCAAAATATTTATAAACGTGTCTAAATATGTATATATGTGTCTAAATATGTATATATGTGTCTAAATATGTATATACACGTGTCTAAATATGTATATACATGTCTAAATATGTATATATGTGTCTAAATATGTATATATGTGTCTAAATATGTATATACATGTCTAAATATGTATATACGTGTCTAAATATGTATATACATGTCTAAATATGTATATACATGTCTAAATATCTATATACGTGTCTAAATATGTATATACACGTGTCTAAATATGTATATACATGTCTAAATATGTATATACGTGTCTAAATATGTATATACGTGTCTAAATATGTATATATGTGTCTAAATATGTATATACATGTCTAAATATGTATATACATGTCTAAATATGTATATACGTGTCTAAATATGTATATATGTGTCTAAATATGTATATACATGTCTAAATATGTATATACGTGTCTAAATATGTATATATGTGTCTAAATATGTATATACACGTGTCTAAATATGTATATACATGTCTAAATATGTATATATGTGTTTAAATGTGTATATACATGTCTAAATATGTATATACATGTCTAAATATGTATATATGTGTCTAAATATGTATATATGTGTCTAAATATGTATATACATGTCTAAATATGAATATATGTGTCTAAATATGTATATACGTGTCTAAATATGTATATATGTGTCTAAATATGTATATACACGTGTCTAAATATATATATATATATATGTGTCTAAATATGTATATATGTGTCTAAATATGTATATATGTGTCTAAATATGTATATACACGTGTCTAAATATATATATATATATATATATATAGAGAAGAAAGTAAAATGTGTTCACTCAGTATACTGGGTAGACACAAGTGATACTCTATAGTTGGCGCTAGTCAGTATTGTGTATGGTATAGTGGCAGCTATATAAGACAAGTACTGGTTGAGATGTGAGGTCCCAGTCAGTAAGTGAAAAATGTGTATACAAGAGTAGATACAGCGCCTATATATCCATTTAAAATATGGGTGGTGTATGGGAATATGAGTGAAAACTAGAGCTGATTATTAGAAAAATAATAGCAATTAAAAGAATATTTAAAAAATATATAAATTATTGGAATCAATTATGCTTGAAGAATGATGAATAGATTATGAAACAGTGTTCATATGAGTCTTTAGACAATATATAGTCCGTAGTAAATCTTCATAAGCAGTTGGTATCAGTAAATAGATGGTATGTAATACCCTTACCAGATAATACCTCAATCTGATGAGGTAAGTATGCCGCACTGGGGGTATATACAGATGGTAGAATCTTCTCCTTGTATTCAGATGTGGTGCCTCTTGGGTTTTCGTGAGCCTCCTGGAGTATGCAGGGATATGTTTCTTGTTGTAGATAAATCCCTTGTACTTCCTTTATGTTGGTAGTTAGCCTCTTGGAGTACCTTTTCTGTCTTGGTATACACTTTCTCCAGCGTAAAGATACCCAGGGAGACAAGAAAGGATATATAGTGTAATACTGTTTATTTATAATTTAGGCATAAAAATATAATTCACATAGCACTCACATTTGGCATCCTCAGATTATATGAGGTATGTATAAGGCATATAGGACTCTAGTGGGTCCTTCCACATACAGGTATGAGATACAAGTGCCCCAATCTAGGTATAAGACTTCGTAGTGAAGTATTATATAGCTATTGCTATTTCCCAAATGAGGTAATATGGTATGGTACACTTATCTCAAAAAGTATATGCCAGCAAACTGGCCACAAGGAGTGACACTGGTATAAAAAACGATTTAAATAAAACACATTTAAAATTAAGAGCATAAGAAATAAGTAGTTGGTGTCCCTGACGCGTTTCAAAGGTTTGTGTGGATAAATCCTTCTTCTTCAGAGGGTTGAGTGAGGAGCTGGGCCGTTATCGCTATTTGTACGCTTCGGGCGGCGGCACGCCCTCTGCGTACGTGACGTCATGCGTGCCAGCGTTACGGAACGTGAATACCACGTTTGTATTAGGCATAGTGTCTCTGCTCTAAAGCTTATTCATTGGTTACCTGTAGCTGCATGGTTGATTGGATCGGTGCAGCCTAGGCTCATGGGATATGTAGTTCTATAGTTGCTGCCCATAGTTAGCTACGATCTCTGGAGGTATAGACAAAATGTAGCACTCGCAACAGTATAGTGTGTACATATTGTAAAGTGTGACCTTGCAATAATGCTTACATACACTTATACTTATAATACCTTACCTATAGAGATGTAAGTTGGTAAGACTTAGTAGAGGCCTGTGGGATATGTAGTTTACTAGGGAATATCCCTCTATAAATATATCTCCACTCTAAAGTGCAGTTTAACAGAGTTAGTGGCTAGATGTAATAAAAGTATTGATGGTGCATGGACATGTCATAATGTATACTCTAAAATAGATATTCACACTGTGCAATCCCATGAAGTATTTTTGTATTTTACAGTTCCTGGATATACAGTGATTAATACATCCTTTGTATATTTTCTTAGTAAGATTAGTATGCATAGATGACATTGCATATTGGTTTCTTACTAATAATTCTTTTTGTGAAAAAGTTTTTTCTATATATTCAAAGCTCTCTTAAGTTGTTAAGTTAAGCTTGAGCTTTATTATGGAACATGAGTTGTATACTATATATCTTAGTTAGGATGTAGAGCTCTATATAGTTTTCTGTATTTTTAGAATGTGAGACCTCTTTTATGTAATTTATAGTTGAGGTTCAGTTAGTTGTTGGGCCTATATTGGAAGGCCAGATAATGTTTTATTTTAAAGATATATATTCTCTATATTGATATATGGTACACAAGTGTTCCTTAGTATTGGGTGTATATTATATATTATGCAGAAAGGTATTGTACCTGATAGATAGATATATATATATATGATCAGAGTGAAACTAACCTTTATTATTCAGCTAGATATATGTGTATTCCTTATACTGTATTTTTTACCTATTATTAGGTCTCAAGAATATTAGTCTTTGTTTTTCTGCAGTTATATATTTGTAATATCTTATATAAAGAATATAGTACTATTCTGTAGTAAGCTTAGTGTGGTCTGGTTGGATATAGAGTAGTATAGATACAGTTTATAGGTTAATCAAAGGTTTTAATATATTTGGGAGGCTTGGATTCATGTAACCTACTGAATTAGGAAAGCTGCAATATCTATATCCTTATTTAGACCTTTGGGAGTCATAGAGTCTAGTTTATGTATCCATTCTGTTTCCTTCCTTCTCAGATGGAGTTCTCTACTTACTCCCTCAGGTGGATCTCTAATATGTTCAAGTATAGTGCCTCTTAAACATGACGGATTGGAGTTATGTATTAAGCGAAAATGATTTGAGACACTATGTTTTTTGAAACTACTTTCTATATTTCTAATATGTTCCAAAAGTCTGGTTTTGTAGGGTCTAGTGGTACGTCCTACATACTGGAGCTTACAGTCACATTCAATAAGGTATACTACATAATCTGTTTTACAGTTTGTGATGGAGTCAAATTCCCAGCTTTTTTTGTTTGTGGATGAAGTGATTTTTTTAGTTGGTTTATTAATACTATAGTGATGTTTGCAAGCCTCGCAGTGTAACCGGTTGCATTTAAAGAAGCCTTTTGTTTTATTTTGCAGCCAATTGGTGGTTTTTTTGGTTTGAGATATAGATTTCAGTTTACTTGGAGCTATTATTGCTCTAATGTTTCTACCTTTTCTAAAAACCAATTTTGGGTTGTTTTTAGTTATTCCGTTTAATAGGTTATCTTTTTTTAATATGTGCCAGTGTTTGTTTAAGATAGTTCTGATAGCCTTGGCACCTTCATTATATGTTGTGATCATAAGTGGCACATCTTTTTGTTCTTTGCTATTTTTCTTCGAATTTTTTGTTATTAATGTGTCTCTATTCATTCTATTGACCTTATTAAATGCCTTTTGTACATTGTCAGCTTTGTAACCTTTATTTAATAATTTATTGGTCAAAATTTTTGATTCGTGTAAGAAGTCTTTCTGTCTGGAACAATTCCTCTTTATGCGTAGGAATTGTCCATAAGGTATACTTTGTATCCATGCTGGATGATGGCTACTCGTTGCTGTTAGATAACTGTTGCTGTCTGTAGCTTTGCTATATACTTTAGTTTGAATGGAGTTTTCCTCCTGATAGAGTATGAGGTCTAGGAATTCAATTTCTTTAGGATTAGTTTTATCTGTAAATGTTAGGTTGAAATCATTAGTATTAATATAGTTGACGAAATCTTGGACTGCATTCTTATTGTCCTTGTGTTCCCATATTATTATGATGTCATCGATAAAGCGGTAATATGATTTAATGTTGTCTATGAAGGGGTTATTTTCCCAAATGTATTTGTCTTCCCACATGCCCATATATAGGTTGGCATAGCTGGGGGCGAATTTCGTCCCCATAGCTGTGCCACCTATTTGAAGAAAGTATTCATTATTAAAGGTAAAGTAATTTTTTTGTAGGATGAACTTAGCAGAATCCTTTATGAATTCGATTTTATTTGTTTCTAGATTTGATAGTTTATTTAGCCAGTAGTCTAGTGCTTCTATACCTTTATTGTGGGGGATATTGGTATATAGAGAGCTGACGTCCAGTGTAAGCCAGCAATAATTGTCTTTCCATTTGATGTTAGATAATTTACTAATAGTGTCTGGTGTGTCTCTGATGTATGATTTAAGGTTGGGCACCAGAGGTTGGAGGAATGAGTCTATATATTCTGATAGTTTTGTAGTGAGGGACCCTATTCCTGAAATAATTGGTCTACCAGGAGGATTGATATTGCTTTTATGAATTTTAGGTGTGTGGTAGAAGGTGGCTACTTTTGGGTTGGTGATAGATAAGAATAGGAATTCGTGATTATTAATTATATTTTCATGTTTTGCAGTGTCTAAAAGATTTATGTATTCTTTTAAATAGCATTCAGTAGGATTGTTTTTGAGGGGTCTATATGTCTCATTGTCACCAAGTAATCTCTTGGCTTCCTGGATGTATTCTGCTCTATCCTGTATGATGATCCCTCCTCCCTTGTCGGCTTCCCTTATTACTATTTCATGATCATCTTTTAGCTGTTTCAATGTAATTTTCTCTTTCTTGGTAAGATTATCTTTTTTTATTTTATATGTTTCGCACATTTGTAATAAGTCTTCTTGGACTAGCTTTTCAAATACAGGGATATAGTTTCCTTTAGATTGTGTGGGAAAGAAAGTTGATGTAGGTTTGAAACTAGAATGTGTAGAAAAATTTACAGTTGCTGTATTGGAGCTGGGTACATGGTCATTAGCAGTTGGGTTGTCATTATCATTTAGCAATGATTCAAGGTCTATTAGAGCGTTTAGATCATTATCATTTAATTGGGAGGGGGTTATATTGTTCAAGTTTGTAGATTTATCTTTTTGTATTTTTTGGAAGTGCCTATTTAGGGTTAACTTCCTAATATATTTATGTAGGTCTATGAAGAGGTTAAAGGGATTAGGTCCCTTGGTAGGGGCGAATGCTAGGCCTTTTTTTAGAAGGTTTAGTTCCTGTAATGAGAAGGTTTTATGTGATGATAAATTAAATATTTTTTTTTTTTTTATATATATATATATGTGTCTAAATATGTATATATGTGTCTAAATATGTATATACGTGTCTAAATATGTATATACATGTCTAAATATGTATATATGTGTCTAAACATGTATATACGTGTCTAAATATGTATATATGTGTCTAAATATGTATATACGTGTCTAAATATGTATATATGTGTCTAAATATGTATATACATGTCTAAATATGTATATATGTGTTTAAATATGTATATACGTGTCTAAATATGTATATACATGTCTAAATATGTATATATGTGTCTAAATATGTATATACGTGTCTAAATATGTATATATGTGTCTAAATATGTATATACGTGTCTAAATATGTATATACGTGTCTAAATATGTATATACGTGTCTAAATATGTATATACGTGTTTAAATATGTATATGTATCTAAATATGTATATATGTGTCTAAATATGTATATATGTGTCTAAATATGTATATATGTGTCTAAATATGTATATATGTGTCAAAATATGTATAAACGTGTTTAAATATGTATATATGTGTCTAAATATGTATATATGTGTTTAAATATGTATATACACGTGTCTAAATATGTATATACATGTCTAAATATGTATATACATGTCTAAATATGTATATACATGTCTAAATATGTATATACATGTCTAAATATGTATATACGTGTCTAAATATGTATATACGTGTCTAAATATGTATATACATGTCTAAATATGTATATACATGTTTAAATATGTATATACATGTCTAAATATCTATATACGTGTCTAAATATGTATATATGTGTCTAAATATGTATATACACGTGTCTAAATATGTATATACATGTCTAAATATGTATATACGTGTCTAAATATGTATATATG